>NW_027114384.1:279011-298008 GCF_000696795.3 Halyomorpha halys | reverse complement strand
AGATTTTCAAGTGTATATGAAACATACAACATATTTACCTATTGTATTATTTTGTACAGTTGTAAATTACATTAAATAAATAATAAAAAAAAAATATATATATATTCAAAAGTATTATATTTTCCGGAATTATGATTTCTATCAGTAAAGAGAATAGTGTTTTATTATAGTTTTATCTATTTAATAATCATCATAAAGCATCGTTTTTATTATGTATTTATATTCCCAGTAGAAGTTTTATCTACTTCTAGATAGAATGTCGGAATTGTATCCTTGGAATTTTATTTGTGCCATCTTTTATTGTCCGAGAACTAATTGAATCTTTTTTTCACTTTCTGCTATCTGGAATAAATGGATTAGTTTATAAATCTCTGAGTCGGCTTCAGCTTTAGATTTTCTTAGTTTGATATTTGTTATTTCTTAAATCAGGAATGACTGAAATGGAAAGAATAATACAATAAGTAAATATGTTGTATGTTTCTTATACACTTGAAGAAATTGAAAATCTTGGGAAGGAACCACCCATTGGTGGTACTTCAAACATAAATTTAAACTAGAAGGTCTCGTGGCCATCTTCTTTTCAGACGTCTAGGAGGATTATTAGGGATTGTTAAGGATGAAAGATTAAGAATTAATGGGTTAGGATGGTTAAGGAGTTTGGAATGAAAAGACGCATTTCTGTTTTGGGCCAATTCTGTAACGAATGGGAGGTTAAGGTCTTTGTGGATGAATTTTTGTGACGTAATAAGGATCATCAAGGATTTTACGTAGGATTTTGGATTGTAACGATTGGATGCGGGAAGAATTTGATGGTTTGGTGGAGCCCCAGAGCTCAATTCCATATGTCCACATTGGTCTGATTATTGTAGTGTATACTAATTTTTTGTAGTGAATGGGATCATTTAAAATTTAAATTTAAAACTGTACCGCTACAATCCATGAAGCATCAGGGGTTCAGTTCTTTGTAAGGAAGTACTATTACTGGATCAACTGTTGTGCAAGGAGGTGATTTGGTCGGAATCACGCTCGACCGCAAGATTTTTACCCAATTAAAGTTATACAATTTAAGAGGCTGGATGCACTCCAGGAGGGCTCCAAGAATCCCGGATTTCATAATTTATTAATATTGAAACACATTAGAAATAAAAATACAATAAAATAAATATTAAGTTAAGAAAGGTACCATTTGTACCATTATGTAGTTTTAGTAGATTTTAAAACTTTGACTTTTTTTTTTTTATAGTTTTACAAAAAATTTTACCTGCTACCGCTTTTTTGTGTATCTACTGTACATAATAGAAAATTTAATAAATGTTTGTAATGGTGTGTTGAAAAACTATCCATTGGTAGCACTCTAATGACGATTTTACATTAGCAGGTCTCGTGGCAAACTTGTTTTAGGCGTCTGGGAAGATTATGAGGAATGGAAGGAGATGCAAGGTTAGAAACTAGTGGGTTTGGGTGGTTAGGGAGTTTATAATGGAAGAAGTAATATCTGGTTCGGGCTAGATCGGTTACACATGAAACATTAAAGTATTTAGGGATGATTTTAATTGTGACAAAGTAAGGATCATTGAGGTTTTTACGAAGGATTTTGGAATGTAAGGATTGGATACGAGAGTAATTCGAAGGTTTAGTGGAGCCCCAAAGCTCAACCCCGTATGTTGAGATGGGCCTTATTATTGACATGTAGATTTGTTTTTTGTAATAAATGGAGAGCTTAGATCATTTGCTTATAAGTGCTGTAATAGTAAAAATCGACGTGTAGTTTTCTGTCTTTTCAGTCTTGTGTGAGGATTCCACGTCAGTCGTTGGTCCTATTGCAATCCAAGGTAGATTTTATTATAAATGTATGTAGAGGAAATATATATTATCAAAGTAAGTTGTAGATGATCAAAATTCATAGATAGAAATATTACCAGTCTACAAATTCAACTTTTGTTCTAGAATTTTTATCAGAAACTTGTTAATTTAATCACTTAGACATATAACTTATTTATAAACATATGTTTAGGCGAAGTTAAATAAAATGTAAACAGAGATTTGAAACAGTGTTTTTATACCTATCAATAAAATTTTTAAACATACCACGTTAAACTAGAGTTGATTATTGAATCCGAAGACTGGAGTAAATTTTTAATTAATTATAACTCAGAGAGCATTCATCTTTTGGTAATTCTAAAACAATGCCAACTGAAAACAAATGTGTGGATACAGCACAAGCATAAGATTTATTTGTGCCAAAAACTAACCGTCAACGGTTCAAATTTAGGCAAACTTTACCAGCCAAGCCAAATAATTCATCCACACGCTTGGACATACGCGAATGTGTCATGGTTTGGCAAACGTGTAGAAGCACCTTCACTGATTTGCATGACGTCAGATACAAAAATTGTTTAATGTTTCTTCACTAATATTGGCTCAACTAATTATCCTTCCTGACATTAAGAAAGTTTTATTTTTGGAGTAAATTAAAAAGCAGAATAAAAAAATATGATATTCTCTGATCGAAAATTAAAATTTAGATATCAGGGAGGACAAGCGGAGTTGAGCTTGGGGGCTCAACTAAACCATCATATTCCTCCCGAATCCGATCCCAACAGTCCAAAATCCTTCATAAAATCCTTAATGCTCCTTACTTTGTCACGAATCAAGTCATCCATCAGGATCTCAATGTCTCATATGTTGCCGATTTGGCCAGAACGAGATACCAATCTTTCCATGATAAACTACCACTTGTTTCTGACCTGACTTCTCCTTCATTACCTTATAATCCTCCTAGACGTCTGAAAGAAAATGGCCTCGAGATCTTCTCCTCTAGAAATGTTATTGGAGTTCTATCAAAGGGTAGATTCTCCTCATGTTTGTATCATGTCACTATCTCACCTACAGCAAATTTACTTGTATAGATTTTTATACAATTGTAAATAACAATAAATAAATTATTTAAAAAGAAGTATATTAATTTGGATTTGAACAAAGTTGGATATTGTGTCTTTCTGACGGTGAATTCGTAATTATTTAGGCATCTGGAATATCCGGGTTTCACTATTAAAAAAATTACGCAAATATTAAAATTTATTATTTATTAAAAAACAAATAGAGGCTTTCATAGTAGATACATTTATAGTAGAAAAATAATTTTATTATATTAGTATATTAAAATTATTTCTTTAATAATTTTCCTGGGTGAAGAAAATATATTTATAATTTAGGTTTACGTTTTCGAACCAAGTGAGTTCCCGAGTTTCTCTAAAATGATAATTATGTTAATCAAACATTGTTTAATCTTATCTGATTTTAGTGTACTATTCTGGGCAACGCTTCGTTTGTGTAGAACAGTTATATTCTATTAATAATCCCAGTCATAATCTTATGAAATATGGCCAATGATAAAAACAAAAATATTGTTTAGTGGATTTAGAAAGGATATACAGTGCAGAATATACACTGATAAACGCTTAAAAATTAAGACTTCATTTCTGTGGATAAGAAAAAGTAGTTAGAAATACCAATAACTAAAACATTCAATTTTGTGTAACTGGAAGTCGTCTAGATAAGGCTTAGGTCCGACTGCAATTCCATTTTCGCTAAAGCTCTCGGGGTGATATCTGATTTAAATATTTTAGCCATTTTTTAATTTTTTAAATTGCTATCTCAGATTTATTTCCTCTTCTTCTTTATTCTATTTTATTATCACACATTTTTTTTTTCATTTAGGTTTATTACTGGAGTTGTTATTTTTTATCATGTATTTTCTTGGGTTTGATAGAGGAGAAATATATATCAATTGTGTCTCAGTTATTAATCTTTGTTGCATTCTTGGGAGGAACATAGTTGATGTCAATTAGTCGCACTGGAGATGAGCAAAACTTTTTTTTTTTAATAATTTATTTATTAATATTTACAACTGTATACATATATACACATCAAGTAAATTTGCTGTAAGTGATATTATGACATGATAAAAACATGTGGAGAATCTACCCATTGATAGAACTCCAAAAACATTTCTAAAGGAGAAGATCTCGAGGCCATCTTCTTTTCAGGAGAAGCCAGGTTAGAAACGAGTTGGTTTGGGTTGTTGGGAAGTTTATTATGGAAGGATTGGTATCTGGTTCTGGCCAAATCGGGAACATAGGGAACATTGAGGTCCTGATGGATGACTTGATTTGTGACAAAGTAAGGAGCATTAAGGATTTTACGAAGGATTTTGGAGCAAAACTTAGCTATAGTTGAAGCTAATATCTAAAGTTGCCATGGTTACAACCCTTATTCATGAATGAACCATTGACAAATATTGTATCCATGACTAGTTTAGCTATTACTTTCAACTTTAGCTAGCTTGTTTCCAACTCTGATTCACACCTCGACAAATATAAAAATACACACAGTATTCTTTAATAATATTGCTTATAATAAATAATAATGTTGAACAGATCCACTACCTTGGACCAACGACTAACCTGGAATCCTCATACAAGACTAAAAATACAGAAAACTGTACGTCGATTCCGACTATTACAAAACTTACAAGGCAAACGGTCTAACCTTCCTATCCACTAGAAAAGACTGATCTACATGACTGTAATAAGGCCAATCTGGACATACGGAGTTGAGCTTTGGGGTTCTACTAAACCTTCGAATTCCTTTCGTATCCAATACTTCGTAAAATCCTCAATGCTTCTTACTTTGTCACAAATAAAATCATACATAAAGACCTCACCGATCTAGCCCGAACGACATACCAATCCTTCCATTGTAAATTTCCTAACCACCCAAACCAACTAGTTTCTAACCTTGTTTCCTCTTTCATTCCTGAAAATGCCCCGAGGTGCCTGAAAAGGAGAAGGCCTCGAGACCTTCTAATCCAAAAATATTATTGGGGTGATACCAATCGGTAATTTTTTTACATGCCTGTAATACTCCATTATGACCTTAGATCAAATTTACTGGATGTATTTTTGTGTAAATACTGTTTTAAATATCTTTAAATAAATTTTAAAAAAGATGTTCGAAATTTTTGCCTAGGTAAGTGAAAATTGTATGATGCGCGTAATGCAGAAGATTTTTAAATGTATTTATCTGGTTTTGTACCTAATGGTATACCTTGACCTTAGGCATTGTATAAACCTGCAAATTCTAAGTCATGCAATCTCTTCCGATCTTCTTCCAGAGTTGGAGGTTCCTCGGACAATGAAGATAGGTGGAAGACCCTGAAGAGGTTCCTCACTTAAGGGATTACATTCTAAGTAAACCTCTAATTGACCATTCCCTCCACGAAGGACCTAGCGTCGCCTTTCCCGAATCCAGATGTGGAAAACCAGTTTCATATTGACCAAAATTAAAATATTTATTCGGAAAACTTGAGTCTTTATGGCGAATGAGGTAGTTTCGTAGAAATCATTATTGTTTCTATATTATTATTATTATCCTATTAATATGTACTTATTTATTCATAATATTTCAAGGGGTGTACCTCCTTGCAGACTATTACTAATACAATAATAACATTAAAGAAATTTCTTCTTAAGTAAACTCTACTTTTTATATTTCTTTCTAGATCTTATCGGCCTCGCGAAAAAAAACCCTAACTGTTTACAGTGTTATAATTATTGAATAATTTTAAAATATAAAAATAAATTTATAAACAAAAATACATCTAATAAATAACAATGATAATAATTATGAAATTTAAAAAGGAAAGAAATAAAAAAAACAAGTAATATTTATACAATTCATAAAGTGCATAACTGACATTTATAAGGATATATTAATTTGAGAAAAAAAAGAAGAGGAAATAAAATAATAATTATAAAAATAAAGATTTTTTCTGAAGAAAGTAATGTCCTAGCTTCCACCAGCTACGATCGTTTTGAGTTCTGCCGCTTTTAAGGATTTTTACACTCCTTCAAATTGTTCTTACTATAAAATTTATTTTTTGAAGTGTATTATCTTTTATTTTTCTCACTTCTAGTAACATTTTTAACATGTTCAAAAGGTTTTTTTTTTTTTTTTTTAATGAAAATATTATTACATATGGTTTCGGATTACTTCACGTTATATATTGTGTATTTTATAGAAAATATAGTGGTATGTTATAAAGTCCTAGAGTCCTTATACAACAGTTCAGTTAAAAAAAAACCATAAAACATTAAAGTATCTGCTGATTGCATAATCATAGATACAGTGGCATACACGATGACGAGGATTAAAAAACAAATATTTATACTTTATTTGGCTGAATATTACATTTCATATATTATATAATGCTTATTTAAATATAATGAAAAGAATAAAAAATTGTGTTTATATTTGGTTTTCCAGGGAAGCCCGCGGTCAAAGTGTTAAGAACCAGTTCGGGGGTTTGATGTGCCTACAAGAGTAAAAACTTTTGAAGTAAATTTTTAAATTGTCGGATGTTAGTCCAGATGGTGATCGTTAAGGTATCAAAATAGTAAAAAAAAAATTTTTATTGTTACCAACATTTCGCCCAACTTTGTAGGGCTTCATCCGGGCTGTTACATTGAAACAAACTCGTTCATCTTTGTTCAGTTATTATCTTATCAATGTTTAAATCTGATAGCCCTGACGAAGCCCTGCGAAGTGGAGCGAAACTTTGGTTAACAATAAATAGTTTTCTTTTACTATTGATAGCTTTATTGACCGAACAATAATCTTCTTCCAATATAAATTTTTAAATGCTTAGATTGATCATACTAGTAAAGTAGATAGTAAATTATTGTTCTTGATCTGACAAGTTAGTAATTTATAAAAAATTTTATATTGTACCGTTGTTTTATTTGTATTATTTTATAATATTTCATTTGTTTTATTTTGTATTAATAGAATTTTAACAATAGATTAATCTAATTCGTATTTTCTAACCTCATCAATCACCGAGGGGTCTGAGGGCCGAACTTAAAAAACAATTAAGAGTATAATTATAATTTGCATTATGACGATAGTTTAAATATTATTATTATTAATTATTGTTAATTTAACTATAACAGTTAACAAAGAGCTTTAATTACAATAGGTATTGACGTTTTGGAGGTAGTATTAATTGTAGCTGAGTGTTAGATAATGGAGAGCCAGTAGTACAAAGGCAGGCGGGAATACACTTAGCACTTAGTGCTTAGGCTTAGGTTGTGGACTTAGGTGAGATTAGCTATGGATTTGTGCACTTAAGTGCCACCAACCTGCCTTGAATAGAATCTCAGGATAAATCGTAGAATCTCTCGTTGCATTAAGTGAGCATTACTGTTCCCTGGCTATGTTTGAATGGTTATTGTAAATATTGAAGGTTTAATTTCAGCTGAATAAAATCCAAGATCCATGGATTCTCTATGATCAATGATTTTAAATAGATTAATGATCTATATAAAATCGAGTTTATAATAGTAATTTTAACAGTTCGCCTTGTTAATTAGATTTAATTATTTGAAGATACGAACCTCCAAGTAAGTTTACTTACATTATATTAAATTTATATATAAAAATGATTAGCCATAACTGAATATGTAGAAGATAGGTCAGAGATATTATTTTCAACTATTTATGTGTCGACGGGCTAAGAAAGATACTAAACTACTAAAAATATGTTGAAATTGTAAGTAACTATAAAGTAAACTAAGGTTACTTAATTTAACCTTAGTTTAATACTAAGTAAGGTTTGTTTGTTTTAGTTTAGTGGCGTAAAACATCACGGGCCATCAATGCCACTAATTTATTACTTATTTTTGCTTACTTTTTTTTTATTATTATTTATTTATTTATTTTTCTGTTTGATGTTATATTCATGACAGCAAATCGTCAGAACATTAACTGCTCCCACTAAGTATATTACAAATACTTATGATAAATTGTTTTGTGGCAAAGATTTTTCTAGTACATGTAAATTCATTCTAAGGTAATATTCATTTTTTGAAAAAAAAAAAAAAAATACATATATATATGATAATCAAATAAACAACTCGAAATGTGATGTAGATAAAAAAAATTATTTATTGTGTATTAATGAATTTTTAAATAATGTTTGGTGTACAGGGGGTGGGGGAGACAAGGGACATCTTTATACATCAGTAGTGTAGATTAAAATATATAAATTAACGAAATATGGAGGTTAAAATTGAAGGGATAAGTGGATGGGGTTATGTTACAAATAGTAAATTTTAAGGAAACAAGGCTGAATTTGTTTGTTGGAGCTTGTTATGTTTTGAAGTGTACATATCACCTTCTATATCTTGGTATCACAGTTATTAATTGAATTTTGAGCTTATAGTACAAGAGCTCAAGAGGAGAAAAAAGGCAGTTATCTCTCCCCAATTTTTTATTACTTTGATGAACACTATGTACAATTACTAGCCAAAATTGATGAGTCTGCCAAGTACTGGCATGGGGAATAAAAAATGGCGGCTGTTTCAAATCGATAAAAAAAAAAATTTCATTTGGAGCTCTATGTCTTAAAAACTACCAACAACACAAGAAAATCTAAGGGAACATTACTTAAAGAAGAGTAAATTCGCTAAAATATGAGCCCTAATAGAGTTATTTACATTAAATATTTTTCAAGATATAGCTTTTTAAAAAGCAACGTTTCACAAAAATGTTGAATGAGACGTACTGAAAGATCAGTAGTTAGTGAATTTATTTTGAAAAATCTATATCTCAAAAACCATTTGACGTACAGATGTCTATTAGGACTTAAATCAAAGCTAGTTTAATGAGCTATAAAGTAGCTTATGATGTTTATCTTCGTAGGAGTAATAGTTTACATGAAATTTGCTAAAATAAAATGATTTATAGTTGTTTGGACAAATTTTCATTTGCCAAATTTATATTCATTTGTGAATATCATAAAAACTACCCTTACGAAGATAAATGTCATAAACTACTTTATAGAAAGTTAAATTTCCTTTATTTTGAGTGTTGGCAAACATATGTGTCTTATGGGTCTAGAGATATATTTTATCAAAAATAGAACATTTTATACGAACAACTAGAAATTAACATTTTGTGAGTTTATTTTGTCAAATATCATAAAAACTACTGGTCCTACGTAGGTAAAGGTCATTAACTTCTTTATAGTCAATTAAACTAGCTTTAATTTGAGTGCTAATAGACATCTGTACGTCACATAGTTCCTGAAATATAGATTTCTCAAAATAAATTAACTAACTACTAATCTTTCAGGAGATTTTTAAGAAAGTTTGCTTTTTAAAAAGCTATATCTCGAGAACTATTAGACGTAAATAGCTCTTTTAGGGCTAATATTTCAGAAAATTTACTCTTCTTTAAATAATGTTCTCTTAGATTTTCTAGTGTTGTTGTTAGTTTTTAAGATATAGCTCCGAATGAAAAATTGATGGTTGTTTAAGGTTTTGAAGTAGTCGCCATTTTTTATTCCCCCTAGCTATACTTGGCAGACTCATCAATTTTGACTAGTAATTATAAATAGTACTTCGCACTAGCGAGATAGGAAGGTACCCTCTTCATCCGCAGATTCAAAAAATCAAGAAATGTTATACAGCCTCTTCATCCAATTCAGTTAATACAAATTAGAGAAGATAATTAAACTGTCGATATAAATTTAATATAAAACATTACTAAGTATTGTTCCATGGAAAAATATATATAAATGTTGAAATAAATAGAATAATAGTAAATAAAAATAAAAATAAAGATTAATGAAGTAAAAAAAAAATTCCTATTCAGCTAAAATATTTTATGAGTGGTATTTTTATTATTTATTGCAATAGAAGGCATCAATAAATTGTTTGTGTAAAACATTTTTTCAGCAGCCCCCCTTCGTAATGGGGAAGTCTGTACGAGCCCAGGGGTCCGCAAACAAAAATGAGTTCATTTGCATATTTGGTCGTTTGTCAGTTTGAATCTGCTTTGCTGATTTTTTAGTGACTCCATTCCTCTCCTCATCGCCGTTAAAACTCCATTTTGAAAGACAGGAGTAGCTTATGTCGTGTAGAATACGTTACAAAAAAGAAATAATGAGGAAAAACAAATATTCACATTGTTTGCTATTTTATAATTATAATTATTATATTTTTTTCGCAGTACGCATTTCAAGACCACGCAAATATCACTACTTTTCCCTACTTTTGCTTTTCTTATTTCCCAGTATCTTCTCATCATTTCTGCGCGCCTTAGAATTCCTCTCTTCCGACCATGCAGTACCCTTCCGTTTTTCAATATTTTCCGCAAGAACATTGATTTATTTTAATTTTTTTCCATACTGTTCTCTATCCAGGCAGTCTTTGTTTGTTATTTTCAATTTTTTTGTTGCCTCTCTTATTTACTTCACATATTCTCTTACGCTCTTGTATTCACGGATTCAGACAAAGAGTTTCTTTGGTACATTCTCATTACGTGCTCGTAGAATCTCAGGCTTTTGATTCTTAATTCGGTTTTCTATTCATTTATCTTCCCGTAGATTTTCTGGTTAGTTCTTAACCTGTGGTCTTGCTGTGTTTTCTTGGGCCCATAGATTCTCCTTGGGACCCTTCTCTCTATTTTCAGTAACTTTTCCATGCTAGGAAGACATGTTTCCTTTCCGTCAATTACTCGTTTTATGATCGTGTTGTAATGCCTTATTTTGGCATTAGACGATAGGGTCTTCTTATTGTAAATATTATTACTATTTATAATTTTTAGATATTATATTATTATTATCAAAATAATTACATTATTTAATTACATTATATTACATTATAATTACATTAATTACATTATAATTAGTATTTATAATTATAAATACTAATTATTACAGTGTAGGAGTGGATAGCTTTTTATTTTTTCATTAGAGGGCAATTATTTGTTTTGTTAATTTTATGAATGTTGTTATTAACTTCACTTTTCTCTCTCATCAAGAATTATTATTTTTATTTATTTATTATTTTATCATAATTTTATAAAAATTATAACGTTGTATCTAGTTAGGGGCGTCTTTTTTACGAAACTACCCCCCTCCATATTCAATTGTTAAAAAAAGAAAATGTAACTTTTATATCAACCATATAAGGCCAATCTGGTATTAAATAAATAAGAATATAAAAAAAAAAAGTCTTGGAAAACCGGAAACCTTCTCTAACAGTAAAAAAATAAATCCCATAATTGGTTAGGAGGTGCAGTACACTTAAGAGTACCCACTTTATGATTTTGGTAGAACCCCAGAGGACTCCCAAACCCACACAGTACTCACGGTACAGTGAAACAAAAAATAATTATCTACCACAGCCAGAATTGAACCCAGGTCCTTGGAGTTAGTAGGATAGTGTCTTACCAATGAACAGCCCACTCCCACAATAAGAATGAAGTTTTTAAATATTGCTAAGATATAGTTGTTTATTGTTTACTGCAACTCAAGATCCTCAAATATATATTTATAATCTATCAGATAACTTTCCTTTGATTACCTTCCATATAGTGAAACAGTTTATGATTTTCGTTGGAAATGCCATAAAAACAATAAATTCACATGGGAATTAATAGTTCATTTATAATTTTATTGTTATTTTTTAGTGTATTTATTTTAGTAAAAATATTTAGAAACCACGTAAGTTGCTTAGTTATTACTTCACATCAATATCCGTTTATGGTTGTTCATTTCGGATAATCAAAACCCCCTCACCTCAGCATGCTGTAATTATATCAAATGGAAAGCCTAGTTAATAGTTAAAATAATAATAGCAATTTATAGCGTATCATAAAATTAATTCCGTCTCTCGTTAATACCCCTCGACTGGAGTTGGTTACAGCCTCTAAACTTAAAGACCATCTGTTCAAAGCTATTTGGCCTATTATATTATTCGATAATCGTAAATTACTGTCGTTAATTTAACGACTCGATTGTGTTGAATTATATTTATAAACATTTTACAATAATAACAGCAATCCTAACAAAATAATGATACCAGGAACTGTGACGCACCTAACCTTGGTTGTAACAATCTGTAGACAATTATGTTTAGAGAATGATTTCAAACATCTATGTAATATTATGTTTGAAAATAATATTACGAATAACAATATTTTATAATATTTATGTTTATCTATAAATTAAATATTATAATATATTATTATTATGAGCTCGGTAGCTCTGTAGTAACCAAGGACCCGGGCTCGTAAGCCCTGTGGGTTTACGAGCCCTCCTGAGAATTTGGCGGTGAAGCATGGTTTTGAACAAATAATCTCCTGGCACAATCGTTGCTCTAGTAAAAGTACTTCCTTATAAATTACACCACATCTGACTCTTTGTGGATTTTTAATTTTTTGTGTTAGTTATATATTATTATTGAGGTGTAGATAGTTGACCGTAGATTAATGCTTGAAGAAGTTTGTCGGGGGGTGCGGTCAGCAAAGAACAACATAAATAAACAAAACCATATTTATTTATTTTATGCCGACGTTTCGACCTGAGTTTCAGGTCTTCATCAGGGCTATAGAACAAAAGAGATAACAACAACATTTAGAGCAACATACAATTGAAAAGGAATAGTATACAAACAAATTTAGAATTATATAAAATATTGAATTAAATTATAAATGATATAAAATGATAATTGATAATTGAATAATACAAAATTTTTTAATGATTGATATTTGTGGAATTGTATGGTAGTAAATTGAAAACAGTGACAGATGAAATATAATATCATTTAGGTAAGAAGATTATAATATAAGATATGTAAGTAGTGTCTAAAAATTGAAAAAATTAAATAATTTAAATTGAATCATATTATATTTCATCTGTCACTGTTTTCAATTTACTACTGATTCAATTTAAATTATTTAATTTAAACTACCAACAACACTAGAAAATCTAAGAGAACATTAAAAATGAAAAATGAAATGTTGCTTTTTAAAAAGCTATATCTCGAAAACTATTTAACGTAAATAACTCTAACAGGGTTCATATTTTAGCAAATTTACTCTTCTTTAAATGACGTTCTCTTATGTTTTCTTGTTTTGTTCCTACTTTTTAAGATATAGTACTCCGAATGAAAAATTAATGTTTTTTTAAGGTTTTGAAACAGCCGCCATTTTTTATACCTCTTACACTCATCAGTTTCGGCTAGTAATTATACATAGTTTTCATTAAAGTAATCAAAAATTGGGGTGAGATAACTGACTTTTTTCTCCTCTTGGGCTCTTGTACTATTTCACCCCACGGGCTTCGACGGAAGTCAAAGCCAGATTCAAATGCCCTGGCAACGTGGGACGAAATGTTGGCTCGAATAAAAATAGTACACAAATTTACTATTTGAGTTTTATTTGAACGCACCCGGACCAAATTCCATATATTGAAAACTCAAAAATCGAGTTATTTCATACCTCTTGGTTTTAGACTCATATGAAACTATGATTAGTACTGACACAAAAGAAACCTCTTTGCCAAGCTTTTGGCCTTGTGCTGTAACGCGTTTTTCAGGAGCGTTCCAAAATTAAATTTTAAAAACTCAAAAAATTATTTTTATTGTTATTTCATACATGAACTTGATTGGTAGACTCATTAATTTTGATTCGGAACTGTCCTTAGTTTAGATTAATGAATACTAAAATGGTGTTTTATAATTGCCTTTCTTTTCCTCTTGGGCACTTGTACTATAACCTTTTTCATGGTATTTTTACAAGTAATTCATCTTATTCACTGGTACATCTCAGTCAAATAGGATCAATAAAGAAGTTTACTGGTTCCATAATTTGTTTACTCTCTAATTATTTCGACGTCTATTAATTATTCCTATATATTTCTATAGGGTGCTTTGTTATTATGTACAAAGTAAACGAGATTTTTTTTGTTCATTTCTACTTTTAGGAAGCTGAGGTAGGAATTTCATACTCTTCTAACTTCAGTAAGTGGGTCAAAAATACATATTACTAAAAAAAAAAAAAAATCTTGAGTAGAGTAACTCACTCTCATGGTTCTCTATAAGTTTTTAACGAATAACCGTAGACATTTTTTTTTTTTTTTTTAAATCTATGGTTGTATATAAAAATAACAAACCCGTTTATTTACTGTTAAAATACAACCGGATCCGTCTGATTTTTAAATAGAGCCATTTTATCCACTGTATAGAAACACTATAGCCACACAACTGGTCCGTTAGGGTTGGGTTGGAGATTTTATCGCTTAAGAGATGAGTGTATGAGGTGTATGCAACCATATGGTGACCTTCGCATACCCGAGCTTCAATTACACACCTCTACATACTATCAATAATAAAAATAATTATTTAGAAAATGTAAATTACATTAAAACTAGGCATTACTTTATCTTCCCTTAAAGGAAACAAGAGATCTTTATCAAGGGAATAAAATCCCTCTGGAATGCAATCCCTATAACCCAAACTTCCTTAATCCCCTGATAACAAAACCTGCTTACATTATACCCTCCTCTGTTCTGTATATGGTAGTTAGTAATCTTACTGTCCAATCTATTAGTACAAGAGTCAGATGCATAAAATCAACCTCATTAGTAAATAATTAAAAAAATACATTAGCAAAATTGGGATCTATTACAGTTAACATTCTTACTAATTATTTAGTTAGTTTTATGAAGTAACGAATATGGTCTTTTTATTTTTGTGTTTTCTCTTATAACTCTTAACTCCAGCAGGAGTGTCTTCATTGTGTCCCATAGGAGGTATCCTCTCTTCTAGGAGGTATCCTCTCTTCTAGGAGGTATCCTCTCTTCTAGGAGGTGTCCTTTCTTCTAGGAGGTGTCCTTTCTTGTTTATTTTGACTATGGCTGCCTGGTATATGGTGGACTCTTAGGTAATCTCGATTCTAAACTTAAGCGTCTTATGAACTGTGAAGTACAAATTTATTTTTGGCATCACCACAGATACGCACATAACCCAGTATTACCGAGCTGAACCAGTACATCCTGGCTTCCTTTCTTTTCCAAGCAATTAGTACTCAACGCCCCTCCTATATCCTAGAAAGCCTGCAATTCAAATTCTCAATCCAACCCGTACTACCAGGTCCCGTTTATCCGACATCTACCCTCCACCTCACCGAACTGCTGCCTTTGATAAATTATGTTTTACCCGAGCTGCATATCTCTGGAACTCCATTCCCTCTAACATACGTCATGTACCCTTATATTTAACTACTTATTACTTTACAAATATATACCAGTATTATAATAGTACAGATGTAACTACCTTTTTGTTTTGTTTTTTAAGTATCTAGTCAGTTGAATTTTAGATAATGACATTGTGACTAATTTTGATAGAATTTTTAATAACAAAATATACAAAAATGTTACTGTGTAATAAAACGATAAAATACCCAATCTGGTTGTTATATAAGTTAGGTTATATAACAGTGTTGTGATAAGTTAATGATAGAATACAAAAATTATTAATAAATGCTAAGGTGACAACAAAATAAATTAAAAAACAGAACGGTGCAAATTTACTGTATTTCCTTTTTTTTTTTGAAGAGAATTATTATAATTTGCTACAAATTAAGAGAATTAAGAATTAATGTTCAAATGCACATTCATAAAGTATATACGGAAATAGAAGGAGAAAAATAAAGAGACAAAAAATAATAAAATTAAATAATAACAATTAAAAAAAAATTAAATTTTTAACTAATAATAATAAACAAATGTACCGATAATAGATAATACTGTCTTTATTTATATAAATAAAAATATGAATCTATATCAAAAATATAATAAAATAAAACTGATCACATGATAAAAATAAAATAATTTATATACAATGCAAAGAAAATAAATGAAATAAAAACATATTCACACTCATATACAATATTTACAGCAAATTTATTAGTAAAGAAATTTATGTTTTCTTTTATTATTTGTGTTTTATAGGTTCATTTTAATTATGTTAAATTGACTTGGTTATTATCACTTGAAAATTTAAATAAATCAATGTTGTTCTATTGAAAATTAGGTATGCAAATAATAATTTATAATTTTTTGACACTGTTAGTAATAAGTGTATAATTAAATTTGTCATTTTATTGGATTTCCCTAGTTGATGGCCGGATCGCCTGAAACGTAGGACATTATGTTATGTTTTAATAAATAAGAATAAGTCTATTTGGATAATTTTTGTCATTATTAATTAAATTTGTTGTCAACTATCTCGTGCAAAGATCTAGGGTGACAGTACTGGCACGGAAGTAAATGTTGTCCAGCAACTATCATAGAGTTTAACCATGGTAAAGGTTGTAAACTGTCACCTTGAAAAGAGGCTTCATGCTGGCTTCGATTGTTACGAACCCTACCTGTGGGCACCTTTTGCCTTTTCCCAGTGTACTCTTATCGTCTGGTATATTTCATCGTTAAAAGGTGTCACGTGTTTGTGTTTTTTCATGTTAGAAGCACACGCTTGGAATTATACAAGCACATATAATTAAAAATTATGTTAAATCTATGTCGGTAATACAACAACTAACCTATTACAATACCTCGGACAACGCCTGCGCGTGACAGAGGCGCCACAAGGCGCTTGCTGTTCGGGCGCCAGTAGGTTTTAATTTCGGCCACTACAAGTTGCTATCCTTGTTCGCTGTATCTAACATCTAACCCAGAATACCGCTGCCGCATCTAGGAAATATTTTATGATCTGCTGCCTCTCTCATAGTCACATGTTTGTTATTTATGTCACTGTGGTCATGTTTCCATTCTACGAACTTTCCCTAGTATTACATTATTAAGTACATACATTAAAACCTAATTATTTAAAAAATATATAAATCTGTTACAAGGAATTTTTCAATTAAAATTTTATCTAAGCTATAAAGATTTGGATTTGATCATTATAAAAAAATTAAAGGTAACATAAACATTTGAAATTTGAGAAAAACTAAAGAAATTAAATAATAATACCGAATAATAAATAAAAAATAAATATAATATATAATCAACTCAGATATAATTTTTATATCAGAAATTTTGGGAAAATAATATATTCTTCCTTATCATTTCATTATTGCTTCTTCTACCTCCTATCGACGTTTCAGGGTTTTCCCCATCATCTGGATTCATTTTGTTCTTTTATCTCATTTTTTTCCTCGTTTCTTATATTTTTTGTGTGTTTTTTTTTTTTTTTTAAAAACGTATTTATCCATTCCAGTATTTCCAGTAACCGGTTTTTTTTTTTTGTTTTTTTTTATTATATTTTCCTCTTAATCTATATGTTATTCTTATTCTTGTAAAATGTATCTAGTTGTGTGTTCTTGATGGACTGATCTACTGATGTGACTATGAATGATGGTCTGATCTCACATTACCGTCTTATATTGAATTTCTTTAGCGGGTCACTGAAGAGGATCTAGGAGGGTGAATTCAGGAGAGCGAATTTGTTGATAGGGTGAATTGAATAATTGAGCAGAAATGAGAGGGAAAAATGGGAGTGAGTGAAACATTTGTATTGGTTGTACAGACCGAAATGGATTGTAAAAGGAAACTGTAATGGTGAAAAAAATTGTTTATTATATCCTATTATTGTATATCTTTTTTTATGATTATACCATGAATATGTATTGTAAATATGTCCGAATACGGATTGATAAGTATGCTGTGTGAGATAGCAACCTAATGTATTTAGGCAGCATATATGAATAAAGTATTTCTCTCTTGTTTCGTTGTCTTATAGACATTCGTTGTCTTATAGAGCTTAAGACCTTGCAGTTGTTAGACAGGCTGTAACCACTACACCAGAGATAATCTTAACAAAATAAAAAGAAATAAATTGAATATCAGTTAGTACAAAACAGTTTACTAAATTTTACATTTTCCAATTGAAAAGAAAAAACTAATAATTAAATAATAATAATTAATTATATTTTAACGTTAAAATTTTTAATGTTACTAGAAGTATATAATTATTCTATTGTTTTACTATCACAAACCCTTTTGAAAAAATCATAAATAATTGATGCTTTTCCCGTGAACAGTGCAGAAAAAAAAATAGCGAACATAATCCTTTTAGAATCCAATTCTATCAACCCATCATCATAACTTACATTTCCTAGACAGGCTGAGAAGACTAAAAAGTCTGGATGATGAAGTTCAATCAAGTAGATGGATTCTTAGGACAAATTAAATTCTGAAATGATTTTGTTTAAAAATATTTTTGCGTTTATAGAAGATTAGATTAGAAAAATAAGCAATAGCCTCAGAAGATGGACTAAAAAGTTATGACACAGTGAAAATTAAAAAAAAAAAAATTAAATGTAGAGACTATTTTAACTTTAATAGGGCGCTCTTTATAAAAACTAATTGGATTAATAAAATAATAAAAATGAGATATATGATGCAGGACTTTATAGAAAAGATACTCTTAAGTATAATTCTCAATAAATGCTCAAAAATTAATCCATTATTTTTGATTAGATGATAAAAGAGCTCTGTATTGATGACCTAGAATGAAAACCTCCTAACTAAAAAAACTAATAAAAATTTAAACAACTTTTATACTTTTTTTTAAAAAAAAACATTTATTGTGTATATTAATTTTTTTAGTACATAAATACATTCTGCTATACTTATGGCCATAGGTAGTACAAGTTAAGTACACAGTCATATCATAAATACATGTTAACTAAAAATAAAAAGCAAAAAATATTAAATTAAAGCAAAAGAATAACTAAATAAAAACTGAAATGGATAAAAATAAAATTTAATATACAAAACATAAATAGACGGATAACTTAGTTAAATTAAGAAAAAAATGATTAAATAATTAAAATAAAATAAATTCAAATTTTAATACAATCATAGCAATGTACAATACTTACATTCTCCCCGGGAATCCCAAATCAAGCTTTGCCACCCTAATGTGTATGGCATAACAGAACCACAGGGTCCCAGTGCTTCTCTCCCACTGGTTTGTTGTTTTTGTTTGTTTAGTGACGTAAAACATCGTTGGTCATTAACGCCATTTATTTCTTATTTTAATTTGCATGGATTTGTTTTATTTATTTTTTTAAATTTTAT
>NW_027114384.1:271240-277636 GCF_000696795.3 Halyomorpha halys | reverse complement strand
TATATATTTACTCTTGCCATTGTTACTTGCTTTTATTCATATCATTGCATCTTATCTTTGTATTTTTATTCTTATCATTGTATCATTTTGTATCTTTTTAGCCCTGATGAAGCCCTGCAAAGTGGGGCGAAACGTCGGAAAATAAATATTTGTAAACTATTTTTGTTTCTCTTTTGACCGCAACCCTGACCATCTTCTTATATATCAATTTTTACGGTCAACTATATATACATATATAAAATATTTACATTTATAACAATCAAGATCTAAGCCTTATATTTCGATTCTTAAAATAAAAAAAATAAAACATGTCCATTGTTTTAATTATGATTTTGAAAATGTAGATGAAAAACAATTAATTTAATAGGATGTTGACTGTTTTAATTTCAACTTATTATTCAAGATAATTTATTTATTTATTTATTCCGAAATGTACATCTAATATTGTCGAGCCTGATGAAATCTATCAGTTGGTGCTAAAATAACATACAAAAACAATAAACATAAATTAAATTTTAGTTAATTACACATTTCATTATTAAACTCCAAGTTACAGTTAATTTTGACTTCCCAAATTCAACCTCAACGTTTCGTACTATCGTATTTTTAGCTAAAATGTTAATTAGAACGGAACACATGAATTTTGAATCAATGAATGAAAAGAGCTCAAGCTCAATGGATGAAAAGATAGCTCAGTAGTAAGGCACTGTGGTATTAACTCCAAGAAGCCGGGTTTAAATCTGGCAGTGGTAGATAATTATTCATTCTGACACTATAGGTGAGAACCGTGAGTCAACACTGAGGGTTCGAGAGCACTACTGGAGAACACTTATTCACACCGGTTACCTATGTTTACCTAACTATGTTAACTCTCCTCTTCCCTATCCAAGCCAATATTTCAAAAGCGATATAGGACCGTCGTTCCCTGGGGGTCTTAGTGGGGCGGGTCCGGTCGGAAGGATGGCCTCATAAAGTGGATACCTTTAATTAAAGAAAATCTAGCGGCCAAGCACGATTTGGACTAAATCACCTCCTTGCACGACCGTTACCTCGTTACCAAATATTGAGCTCATGACCTTTTAAGGGTTGTAGCGGTACCGATTTTTTAAATTATTTTATTTTAGTTATGAAGTAGACCTCAATGTTATGAATAGATCCAGGAACAGGGTTGACTTCGAAATATCGAGTTTCGTGTCATGGAGTTTTGATGTTTTAAAACAAAAACTAAAACTCTAAACATTCTTTTAATTAAATTTATTTCTTTAAAAAAAAAAAAGAAGAATATTTCATTTTTGGTTCGTAAACAATCATTTTGTAAAAGTTCAACACGGGGAATTAACAGTTTAAATATAGATTTGCTTAAATAATTTTTATAATGACCGTAAACGGTGTTCGGAGAGGTTATTATCCTACTGCGCTGTTATGTTAATAAATGAACTTGGTAAATTATAAATGAAAATATTTATTAATGTCGAAAAAGTCGGCCTTAGGGAAGCTAATGGGTAAAATTACAAGTTTCACCCCGAGGGCATTCAGGCTAGATCCCTATCGTTCGATCCGGCTGTATAATCAATGCTTAATCACTCTATCCAAGTCACTGCGAAAATAGGGCGGTGTGCTGCAAGGCGACGTTTTGCGCAATATTTTCCATGATTTTATTATATAAACATATTATTTATACAGGTAGATACATTCCCTTTCCTCTCTATTTCGCGGAAATTCTCATGGCTTAAGTATTGTGACTTTTTATTCTATTTTAATGTATTATTTTTTTAATATGGAATAGGGTGGCACCGAAGTAAGAAGCTGTGCTACTAACTCCAAGGACCTCTGGTAGATAATTAGGAAAAGAAAGAAGTAATAAAAAAAATATACTAAGTTAATGTAATTTATTGTATTGTTGAAAGATTGTCCGGGTGGCGGTCAATAAAGGTACCAAAATAGTAGGAGACAACTATTTATTGTTAACATACGTTTCGCCCCACTTCGTTAGGGCTAAATGAAAAAACATTATAGAATAGACAAAATATTAAAAAAAAAAATTATGTTTATAAAGTATATAAAAATAATAATAATGGTACTATAAGGAATTATACACTTAGGTGGACTAGAAACTATATTTAATACTCACAACCGGGACCCTGTTTCATAATAAAATAAAAACTAATACTATTAATCTTGTAAATATAAGAAGATGGTCAGGGTTGAGGCCAAAAAACAACAAATAGTTTAAAACTATTTTAATGTCCGACGTTTCGCCCCACTTTGTAGGGTTTCCTCAGGGCTAAAAGATACAAAAAAAACCTGAGGATATTACAACAATAAGATACAATAAGGTAATTTAAGCTAGGATAAATATTATGTAAAAATAAAGTGATAAGAAATTACATATAAATAAATGGAAGGATGACATAAAATAATATCAATATAAAATAAACAATGATAAGAATAAAAAATAAGTAACAATGGCAAGAGTAAAAATTTTTAAAATATTTTAAACATTTTTACTCTTGCCATTGTTACTTATTTTTTATTCTGATCATTGTTTGTTCAAGTTTACTCTATATTGATAATATTTGATGTCTGTCTGAAAAGACAGGAAACTGCACGTCCATTTCGACTATTACAGCACTTACTAGACAAACGGTCTAAATTGCCAATTCATTACAAACTTAAATACATACGGCGTTGTGCTTTGGGGCTCCACTAAACCTTCGAATTTCTCTCGTGTCCAATTCTTACAATCCAAAATCCTTCGTAAATTCTTAAATGCTCCCTACTTTGTCACAAATAAAATCATCCACAAAGAGCTTAATGTTCCATTTGTAACCGATCTAGCCTGAACCAGATATCTATCCTTCCATTACAAAGCCCCTAACCACTCAAACACATTAGTTTCTAATCTTCCTTCCTCTTTTATTCCAGGCGTCTGAAAAGAAGATGGCCTCGAGAACTTATATTGTAAAAATGTTTTTAGAGTGCTACCAATGGGTAGTTTCTCTACATGCTTGCACCATAGCATTATGCTTTCCTTAAATTTACTTGATGTATTTATGTAAAGTTGTAAATATCAATAAATAAATTAAAAAAAAAAAAAAAGCTATTGCTAACTCGTCCGAGACTATTTAACGTGGTCAATGCGTTAGTTGTTTTTTTAATAACCTTTACATACGGAGCTGAGCTTTGTGGCTCCACTAAAACATCAAATTCCTCCAGAATCCAATCCTTACAGTCCAAAATCCTTCGTAAAATCCTTAATGCTCCTTACTTTGTCACAAATCAAGTCATCCATCAGGACCTCAATATTCCATATGTTGCCGATTTGGCCAGAACCAGATACCGTTCCATAATAAACTTCTCAACCACCCAAATCCACTTGTTTCTAACCTGGCTTCTCCTTCATTACCTAATAATCCTCCTAGGCGTCTGAAAAGAAGATGGCCTGGAGATCTTCTCCTCTAGAAATGTTATTGGAGTTCTATCAGTGGGTAGATTCTCCACATGTTTTTATCATGTCACTATGTCACCTACCGTAAATTTACTTGTTGTATATATATGTATACAGTTGTAAATATTAATAAATAAATTATTAAAAAAAAAATAAATAAATAACCTTTAATTTGCTTGGCGGACTTTAATCCCACATGGCTTACCAACTAGTTTATAATTAATTTTTCAGTGGACGAGTTATTTCTTGAGGTGTTAAAATGGTCGCGCCCTGACCTGGAAGAGCAAGTACTGGCTGCAATGACCGCTAGTTCGTTTCCAGCGACATCCCTCCTAGTTTTACGTTATAAGGAAGTTTCATGATATTACATTAAGATCTTGTTGGCTATAAATATTTATTTAAATAAATTCCTTCGCTATGGCAGTACCGCAGCAAAACTGAGTGTAGACTGCAGTCGCGGAAGCGCCGTACTTCCAGGTCGGACCCGTCGTCCTTGTTTCGGGTGTCTCATATTATTGTTTTTTCGAATGCACGATATTCCCAAGGACTCTCACCGATGCTAATACGTCTCAAATAAATATTTCATAGAATTATGATCTCTTCCAGGGCTAGGTCCACATTAAATATGGTATTTCAGTTCGTAAACAATTTTTTTCCTATGAAGGATTTCTTTAGAGTTTGTAACAGACGAAAAGCTGTCGCCTGCTGAGCAAAATTCATTCCGATATTAAAGTCGTAGGCGTTTATGAATATTTATACGAGATCTAATGGGGCATAGCAAAACGATATAAACGTAGACAAGTTAGATTATGCTAATGATTTATTTTTAGAATCCCTGAGACGATAAATTAATTCTTCTGACCTCTAAATGCTCGTTCTAAACACACGGATTATACTCATATGTAATTAGGACAGTAAACCCCGATTAACCGGCTCCCTAGCAGTTCGGTACACGATATCATAATAAGTGACTTTGTATCAGATCAGATCCTTTGCACATTTAAATTACATCATTAATCAACAGAATCGCATATTCAAAAATTATATTTTACTAGGCAATGCTTCGCTATTACTATATTTGAGGATGTATTTAAATTTAATGACCACAATGGACATTGATACCAA
Source organism: Halyomorpha halys (assembly GCF_000696795.3). Taxonomy (NCBI): domain Eukaryota; kingdom Metazoa; phylum Arthropoda; class Insecta; order Hemiptera; family Pentatomidae; genus Halyomorpha; species Halyomorpha halys. The sequence continues at coordinate 273,063 of NW_027114384.1, read as the reverse complement.
TTATTGTATTTAATCAAAATTAAACATTAACAAATACCTGATTATTATGATTGAAATTGAATCAATATATGCGATGACATTCGTATTCATCACCTCGTGAAGCCCAAAAATTTTTTCTACTTTTTTTAATTTTATTTTTTTTAAACCTTCCCACTGCGAAAAGGTACATTTAAAAAAAAAACACGTAAATCGGTCCAGTAATTCGAAACTTTATTGTTGCCAAAGACCATTCTCTTATATATAGATGATGTGATAAACTACTTTTTCCCTAGCCACATTATATTTTGATGATTTTTCGTAATTATAATACAGTTTAATAGAATCAGTGATTTTTTTTTTCATATTCTTCCAAAAGAGACAAATCGATTAGTGTGGAAAAACAGTGAAAAAACGTTTATATTTTCTAAGCTTCTAAATAAAAACGCTCAATTTTGTTTATAACTTCATTTCTACTCGAGAATTCTTGGATTTCATCATCATCATCATCATCTTAGAACATTCCCATGGCAATAGGGGACATAGTAAAAAAAAAAAAGAACGTAAATTGGGCCAGTAATTCAAAACTTTATTGTGGACAAAGATTTGACTATTCCCTTAGAGAGAGAAATACTTTATTTATCTATGCTGCCTAAATACATCAGGTTGCTATCTCACACAGCATACTTATCAATCCGTAATCGGACAAAAAAGAGATACAATAATAAGATATAATAAACAAATTTTTTCCCCCTACAGTTTCTTTCCACAATCCATTTCGGTCTGTACAACAAATACAAATATTTCATTCATTCCTATTTTTCTTTCTCATTTCTGCTCCTCCAATTTCACCATTTCACAATTTTTCAATTCACCCGATCAACAAATTCGCTCTCCGGAATTCACCCTCCTAGATCCTCTTCAGTGACCCGCTAATCAAATTCAATATTAGACGGCAATGTGAGATCAAACCATCATCACAGCAGTAGATCAGTTTACCAAGAACAAACAAATAGATACATTTTACGAGAATAAGACTAACACATAGATTAAAAGGAAAATATAATATATACTAAATTTAATGTTATCATATATTATGTAAATATTATCTATATAATCTAGTTTCTAAATTGGTTTCTCCTTCATTACATGATAATCTTCCTAGACATCTCAAATGAATCTTCTCTGGAAATGTTTTGTCTTTATCATGCCATTATATAACTGACGTCAAATTTATTTGTTGTATATATTTTTAATACAGTTTTACAACGATATTTACATATCGATAAATAAATTTAAAAAAAAATAAAATAAATTACTGATTGAGTCATTGGCTGGTAAGAGGAATGTGTTGAGGATGTATAGCAAGTCCTTGAGGGTCCGAGGCGCCGGAGCCAACTATAACATAATTATGTTTATACAATAACACAACTGTCAGGTCATACTTTCCTTTCTGTTAAATAGTGATAATAGCGGAGCTAGGTAGTTATCGCTTAATTGCCTTTGTTATTGCCTCATAAATATAAAATTTATTTATTAACATTAGTAGCGAAGATAATGGAACCTAATCCATTACTTAAAGTGATAGTCATCACTACTGTCGCAACAATTACCAACGTGGGAACAATAATATTTACCAACGTTGCAGTACTGTCGTACGATCAAGATCCTTAAATAATAAACAATTAAACGCCTCAATTATGGGGTCGCTTCATAAAAATGAAAGTTTTGACAGGAAATATTATTTAGTGAAATACCTTTATAAAGCCAAAACATTTACCCTTACTTTCTATAGGGGTATTCATGTTCTTTGGTTTAACATGTTAAAGCGTGTTAAATGGAAAAAC
>NW_027114384.1:264787-269885 GCF_000696795.3 Halyomorpha halys | reverse complement strand
GATTGCCAGGAATGGAAGAGGAAGCAAGGCTAGAAACTAGTGGGTTTGGGTGGTTAGTGAGTTTATTATGGAAGGAATATCGGGTTCGGGCTAGATCGGTTACATAAGGAATATTTAGGTCTTTATATTATTTGATTATTAAGTGATTTAAAAAAAAAAAATTATGAATTTTTTCCGAGAATATTGTTTTATTTTTCTTGTAAAAGTAACAAAATCTTTGAAGGATAATGTTACATAAAAAGAAAGTAGAAACCTCTAAAAATGTACATTGAATGATGTAGCTCCAAGAGTGAGATATATGAGTAGCACCTTTGTTGTGAGTCTACATTTGCAAAATTAGGTCATATCCTCAAATCCGGAAGTGGTAAATATGGATTAATCATCGAAATAATTAAAGATGTATGCCTAATGAGTAATAGTGAGTAATGAATGAGCTCCAAGCGTGGAATTTTTTCATCAAATATTATTACTAGAAACGATCCTTTGAACTTAGTTTAATCTCGATGAGTATCATCCAGGCAGCTTCTCGCTTGATTGTCTTTATCTCTGACGTGGGTTGCGCAGGTCGACCCGTGCTGACGCAACAGTGAAGAGGTATTCGCGCGTAATCCAAAACCAACACGATAAGAGACATGATGACTCTTCTCGGAAAGTCATCGGCGAGGAGGTTGCGAAACACTTTTCTCCCAATCAGTCAAAGGATTGTGCTGTATCACCCGGTGACTCCAGCCCCCTGTTTGCAAACCCTGAGTGCCGTCTCTAACTAGCGCAATCTCTACTGCTAACGATCGCCGGCTCGGTAGTACTTACTAGAGTGATTTACAAGACTCGAGTGGAGTGGGAGAACCATTATGGTTTATTTGAAAATATTATAGCTATAGAGGAAATATAGTTGTTAAAAGTACGTGAGGCTGTACTTAGTACCACATCCCCAGAGGAGAAAAAGTCAGTTATATCACTATTATTTCTGATTACTTTATTGAAAACTATGTTTAATTACGAGTCAAATTCATTAGTCTGCCATGTATAGGTAGGCGGAATAAAATATGACGTATGTTTCAAAACGTTAAAAAGAAAATAAATTTTTCATTAAGAGCTATGTTTAAAACTATCAACACCACCAACTAATAAACTACCAATGGCATTAATTAATTAATTAAACTACCAATGGCAATCTTTATGGAACGAAAGCCCAATGAATAAATTAAAAATTATTAAAAAGGATGTCAAGCCCTGGGGTACCTCCAGTCGCAAATGCCGTAGAGAGGAAGTTGTACTGACTAGGCTGAGAATAGGTCACACGAGGCTCACCCACTCCTATCTTATTTCAAAAGAAATGCCTCCGAACTGCCAGTATTGTAACAGTAATCTAACAATAAGCCATATTTCACACCACACCTCAATAGCTTAGGACTAAACCAAGATATCTCAAAAACGCTTGGAGACGATGATAAAGCAATTTTGGTGTTTCAGTTTTTATAATCACAAAATTTACTGACAAAAATATAACTTGATCGGAAGGAAAAAATAAATAAATAAATAAAATAATAAATAATGAAATTAAAAAATAAATAAAATTTAACGAATATTAGCAAAATTAAATAAAATATAAATGGCGTTGATGACCAATGAAGTTTGGCGCCACTAAACAAAAACAAAGTGCCAACACCACTAGAAAGCCTAAAAGAAAACATTTAAATTAAAGTAAATTTGATAAAATATTTATTTTGAAAAATCTACATCTCAAAAACTATTCCACGTACAGATGCCTGCCACTACTCAAATTAAAGCTAGTTGAATTTACTATAAAGTAGTTTATACCATTGATCTTCGTAGGAGCAGTAGATTTTATGATATATATCGGATAATATTTTATCCGAACAACAGTATATAAACATTTTGTCAAATATCTTGAAAGCTACTACTTCTAAAAAGACAAATTTCATTAACTACATTATAATACATTAAACTAGTTTTGATTTGAGTGTTTATAGACATTTATACGTGACTGATTTTTGAGATCTAGATTTTTCAAAATAATTCACTAACTACTAATTTTTCGAATCTGACTGTGGTCGATGATATTTATTTGGTTACTTTACCCGTGAGTCAACTCTGTGGGCTCTGGAACTCCTATGGAGCCGACCCAACATCATCAAGGAGGTATCCTTAATTTGGGCTAATCAATCTGATGGTTGAGTGTGATCTTGTATTACAGTTGTTCCAAAAACAGTACGACCTTACAAAGTTCCAAATCCCTGACTATTCGTGTGTTGTGGTTCATATTATTATAATTTTTTTAATATCGATTTTCAATAGGCTAATTATACCATTGAAATTGCGATATATCGCACTAGATCTTTCGGATAAAAATATCGATATTTTTCCAAAATATCTAGTGCACAGAGGTTTTTATGAATTTAACTCTTATCTCTCTTCAGCCAACTGATCAAAGAATGGCTCAAATTATTCAGTGAGAGATTATGAATCTTTTGAAACGATATGAGCTCACAATACTGGACATATTGAATTAAATTTGGTTAATAGGTCCTTTATTATTTTATTTTTTTTAGCAAATAGCTAAATAGAATTTTAGTTTTGTTGACTGAAATTGTTCGTTGAAATATCCAATAAATATATTTAACACAAATAAAATCATACATAAAGACCTTAATTTCGTTTCTAACTTGCATCCTCTTCCGTTCCTGAGTTCCTGACAATCCTCCGGGACGCCTGAAAAATGCCATGAGACCAGCTAATGTAAAATGTCATTAGAGTGCTACCAATGGGTAGTTTATCTACACGCCTGTAACACTCCATTTAACTAATATCAAATTTACTGAATGTATTATGTGATATAGAGTTGTAAATTTCAATAAAGATATTTTTAAAAAATTTACCAATAAAATATATAAAATGTGCTTGCTTGAAAATAAAATTTTTCAGTAGCTGTAGTAGACAGTTCACGGCGATAAGGATACTTATTGTAGACCAAGATGTTGAGGATTATGCCAAGTCTGCATTTAAAGGGGAATGAAATTGTACAATTCCGCTTTAAATGCACATGTGTCTTCATAAAGTGAAGGGTTTTAACCATCCGCTTGATTGCCAAAGTGATTTTAAGTGTTACATTAAATTGAATTAGAGGACATAAATCCTGGTTGGAATCCCTTAATCAGCAGCCTTGGAAACAGGACTCGGGACCTTCCCAACAATGAATAGCATCTTCATTCCCATTTACCTTCATTAAAAAATTACTGAATTATTTTTATTTATATTTTATTTTACTTATTTATAAATATTACAAACTGCCACAATTTTAAAACATAAGATATAGTGATATCAATGATTAGCTATATTAAAATCACAGATAAAAATAGTTCAGATACATAAATTAATGATTGGAGATGATGGTTGGGGGGAGGGGGTGCGGATAGCAAAGAAAAACATAAATAAACAAATAAATATGTATTTATCAGGGCTATAGAACAAAAGAGATAACAACCATCATTTAGAGAAACTTTTTTTTTTTATATTTATTTATTGATATTTACAACTATAAAAAAAATACAACAAGTAAATTTGATCATAATGGCATGATGATATGATACAGGATGTAGAGAAACTACCCAGTAGTAGAACTCTAAAAATAGTTTACAATATAAGGTCACGAGGCCATCTTCTTTTCAGGCGCCTCGGAGGATTGCCAGGAATGGAAGAGGAAGCAAGGCTAGAAACTAGTGGGTTTGGGTGGTTAGTGAGTTTATTATGGAAGGAATATCGGGTTCGGGCTAGATCGGTTACATAAGGAATATTTAGGTCTTTATATTATTTGATTATTAAGTGATTTAAAAAAAAAAAATTATGAATTTTTTCCGAGAATATTGTTTTATTTTTCTTGTAAAAGTAACAAAATCTTTGAAGGATAATGTTACATAAAAAGAAAGTAGAAACCTCTAAAAATGTACATTGAATGATGTAGCTCCAAGAGTGAGATATATGAGTAGCACCTTTGTTGTGAGTCTACATTTGCAAAATTAGGTCATATCCTCAAATCCGGAAGTGGTAAATATGGATTAATCATCGAAATAATTAAAGATGTATGCCTAATGAGTAATAGTGAGTAATGAATGAGCTCCAAGCGTGGAATTTTTTCATCAAATATTATTACTAGAAACGATCCTTTGAACTTAGTTTAATCTCGATGAGTATCATCCAGGCAGCTTCTCGCTTGATTGTCTTTATCTCTGACGTGGGTTGCGCAGGTCGACCCGTGCTGACGCAACAGTGAAGAGGTATTCGCGCGTAATCCAAAACCAACACGATAAGAGACATGATGACTCTTCTCGGAAAGTCATCGGCGAGGAGGTTGCGAAACACTTTTCTCCCAATCAGTCAAAGGATTGTGCTGTATCACCCGGTGACTCCAGCCCCCTGTTTGCAAACCCTGAGTGCCGTCTCTAACTAGCGCAATCTCTACTGCTAACGATCGCCGGCTCGGTAGTACTTACTAGAGTGATTTACAAGACTCGAGTGGAGTGGGAGAACCATTATGGTTTATTTGAAAATATTATAGCTATAGAGGAAATATAGTTGTTAAAAGTACGTGAGGCTGTACTTAGTACCACATCCCCAGAGGAGAAAAAGTCAGTTATATCACTATTATTTCTGATTACTTTATTGAAAACTATGTTTAATTACGAGTCAAATTCATTAGTCTGCCATGTATAGGTAGGCGGAATAAAATATGACGTATGTTTCAAAACGTTAAAAAGAAAATAAATTTTTCATTAAGAGCTATGTTTAAAACTATCAACACCACCAACTAATAAACTACCAATGGCATTAATTAATTAATTAAACTACCAATGGCAATCTTTATGGAACGAAAGCCCAATGAATAAATTAAAAATTATTAAAAAGGATGTCAAGCCCTGGGGTACCTCCAGTCGCAAATGCCGTAGAGAGGAAGTTGTACTGACTAGGCTGAGAATAGGTCACACGAGGCTCACCCACTCCTATCTTATTTCAAAAGAAATGCCTCCGAACTGCCAGTATTGTAACAGTAATCTAACAATAAGCCATATTTCACACCACA
>NW_027114384.1:259725-262402 GCF_000696795.3 Halyomorpha halys | reverse complement strand
AAGCAAGGTTAGAAACGATTGGGTTTGGGTGGTTAGGGAGTTTATTATGGAAGGAATAATATCGGGTTCGGGCTAGATCGGTTACATAAGGAACATTTAGATCTTTATGGATGGTTTTTAGATAAACATAAAATTGAAAAGCAATAGTATACATACAAACTTGGAATTATACAAAATATTGAATTGAATAATACAAAATAATTGATTGATAATCATGGAATTAGCCATTATCAGATTGATAACTGTGAAAGATGAAACATAATATTATGTAGATAAGAAGATTTGTATAAGAAAAAAGATATCTTATATTATACATATCTTCTTACCTATATAATATTATATTTCATCTTTCACTGTTATCAATCTGCTACTGTGTACTTCCATGGTTATCGTTCAATTATTTCGTATAATTCCAAATTTATTTGTATACTATTTCTTTTCAATTTTATGTTTCTCTAAATGTTGTTACCTCTTTTGTTCTATAGCTATGACGAAGACCTGAAAATCAGGTCGAAACGTCGGCATAAATAAATATTTTTTTGTTTATTTATGTTTTTCTTTGCTGACCACACCTCCCCCCCCCCGACCATCTTCTCCAAATACGGTCAACTATCTACACCTCACTCAAAATAAATTAATGGTTTAAACTTATTATTCTTGTTTTCCGTCTTTGAGTATGTTGTGAATTTTTATATTTCTGCTTTATCTACTTTTCTCATTATTTCAGTTTTCATAAATTACTTTTCACTCTACTTCTTATTTTATTTAATTTATTTAAAGAACTCATTTTAATATAAATACTTATATATTTAAAATAATTTTTAGCCAAACCTACTTACTCTCGTTTACTTTTATTTGCACTCATCACCCACTGGCTTTTAATACCAGTGACGCGGTTGAGACAGAAGCGCTGGGATCTTCCAGAGTCCTGCTCTTTTCTCCACAACTGGAAGGAAGAGCTCAGTTCGGAGTTCTCCAGGCTGAATGTAAAATTGTAAATAGGAACGATTTTGCTAAAGATATTAGTTTACTTTAAGTTAATTGTTTTTCATTTGTTATTATTTGTTTTTCTCTTATATTTCTTATTTTATTATCATTTAATTTATCTATTTGTATAAATGGTATACTAAGCACAATGATGCGTATTATTATAGTTTAAAAATATGATATAATTTAATATTACACAATAAAAAAACAAAAAACAATTTGTACTTTTATTTCATGTTATCTATTCTCTTACATTGTTACATTATTTTAATAGTTTTATTTTCGCCCTGACGAAGCACTGCAAAGTGACGAAACCTTGGCCCAAAATAAATAGTTTAATTACCATTTGATTTTTTTCTACCACACTCTGACCATCTTTCTTGTTTAAATACATTAAATATGTGCATGTAAAAATATAAAAATAAAAGCAAAATTTAGTATCTTTTATAATCTCTTTTGATATATATTAAAATAACTTCATTATAGTTGGTTATTATTCATAAATCTGATATTTTTTATTTTATAACATTAATAAAATAAATTAAGGAAATACTTTGAACCGCATTAAGCCTACATTTTTTGATAAATAATTATAAAAAATTTAATCAGAATTAATTTTATAAGTGTATGGATACATTAACTGGCCTCTGCTTAGTAATTTCTGACGTACGTCGGGGCTGCCTAGGGGTAACCCAACAATTCTAACAATGGTGGGAGGTTCAAGTGTTCATCACGTGGGTCTGCCATGAAATAAAAGTCAACTATCCAGGCCGGATTCGAACCAGAAGTTGCTATGTTCGACGCCTCAACTCCCTCGGCCACGTACGGCCCACTTTTTTCATGACTTATATTTTACATCATCCTGACGTTTCGGACTTTTTATTCCCCATATTCACAATATAATAAAAATTTTCAAATATGATTATTAGTAATGATAAGAGACGATTAATAGTGATATTGTAGAGGTTAAAGAGTAAAAAAGTATATATAGGAAGATGGTCAGGGTTGCGGTCACAAGTGAAACGAAAATAGTTTACAACTATTTTATTTTATTTTCCAATAAAATACGGGAAAATAAAATAAAATAGTTGTAAACTATTTTCGTTTCACTTGTGACCGCAACCCTGACCATCTTCCTATATATCAATTTTTACGGTCAACTACATATACATATATACAGTAAAAAAGTATAATTCATTTTTGTACAAATCAATAAAATTGTGTCAACTTCAAACTACTAGACTAATATTACAATGTTTGTATTTTATTATAAACAAGAATTTTTTTGAGCTTTCTATTTAGGTGTAAAAGTCCACTTTTACAAGTTATTTTAGTAATGTCTATAAATTCGATCCTAAAATGATAATTTAATATTGCTAAAATTTTCCGAACGATTATTTACTGAGAACTAAAAAAAAAAATTGACTGGAAACATTTGCAGTACTCTTTGATTGATTAAGTGTCATTTTAAGTAGGATTTTCTTTGATGATACGCTCTCAGCTCTAGGCTAGACATACAATCCAAGTGATTTGAGAGCTGAACGGAGAGAAAAGTGAAATAATGGTAAGTGTATAGAAGCGAACAATAAAGAAAATGAAACGAATATTCTGGAACGACAAATGATATTGGAAAAAGGTTATTAAATTTCAATCTTCTCTGACAATAAAATAGATTGTAACAGAAAATGTT
>NW_027114384.1:223929-259653 GCF_000696795.3 Halyomorpha halys | reverse complement strand
TATATATTATGGTGAGTTAATCCCGGGTAAAATATTAATAAGAATGTATTTAATTTTACATATATGTATATATAGTTGACCGTAAAGATTTAAATATAAGAAGATGGTCAGAGTTGAGGTAAAAAAAAGAAGAACATCTAATTTAAAACTATTTCAATGTCCGACGTTTCGCCCCACTTTGCAGGGCTTCATCAGGACTAAAAAGATAAAAAAAAAAAAAGGAAACTGAGAATATTACAACAATAAGGTAATTTAAGCCAGGATAAATATTATGTAAGGTGAAACAGGTAGGTGGTCTTTATTTTGTTTTTGTTTTTTTGTCCCATATAGTTTTTGTTTTATGTACATCTCCTTTACTTTTTTAACTGTATATTTTACATATTTTTTTATGAAAAAAAATGTTACTCTTGCCATTGTTACTTATTTTTTTATTTTGTTTTAAGTATTAAGTTTATTTTGTAATGATACTATTTTATGTCTTCCTTCCATTTATTTATATGTAATTTCTTATCACTATATTTTTACATAATATTTATCCTAGCTCAAATTACCTTATTGTTGTAATATTCTGTTTTCTTTTTTTTTTTTTTTTGTATCGTTTTAGCCTTGATGAAGCCGTGCAAAGTGGGGCGAAACGTCGGACATTAAAATAGTTTTAAACTATCTGTTCTTCTTTTTTTGACCGCAACCCTGACCATCTTCTTATATTTTAATATTTAATTTTACGTTTTTAAGAAATAAATTCGCTAGTATGAAATTATATTTTGGATATTAAGCATAATATGCAACATTTTAGTTTATTTAAATAATGAACCTTTGTAATCGACCAAAACAAAAATTAACACATCAAATTGTGAGTGATTTTGATTTTTGAATAGAATATAGTTGCCGTTAGCTTTTCTCTGAAACTACAGAACCGATTATTTTTGACATTGCGTACAAAATCAAGAAGTAACTCTACAATGATCCTCGGAATTCATCCTATTCGTTTCAAAATGGCGGTGCATTAGGTATTTTCTACGGCCACGTTTCGGTGATTTATGAAGAAAAACGAAAATTCCCAATGCGTAAGATATCGCTTTTTTAAAGTGATAAATTATATACCTGTATATAAAGTATATATATTTTTTCTCTCTATTTATTTATATCAGTCCTGTCTACTACAAGATTGACAATCATCATTGCCTTCCTGTTATATTGATTAAATTAATTACTGGTAAGGCTTGAGGAAGTAACTCTTCTTGCTTTTCTGTTAGCAGATCTCTCATCCGCGTTCTTTTTAATCTTCTCCTTGCGTTCTCATGACGGCCGTGGCTGTTTTTCTATACGTGTGTTTTCGTGTCCTAGAGTAATTTTGTAGTAAGTTTGTATGTATGTATTCAGTGACCGTTAGAAATTTTAAGTCAATATGCAAAGTATAGCTAATTACGTACCATGGTTCTTTGGTGATAATTCGTATTATTTTGGATTGGAGAGATTGTAATCGTTTGGTGTGTCAGTTTAGCTGTTCCATAAATTCGTTGTGCATATGTCAGACAGGTTTTAGTAAGTTTGTGTATGTGCTTAATTTTTGTCTTGTTTTTAATTTGAAGTTTCTTCTGAGTAATGACTGCCTTTTTTTCTTAAAATGTGGTCCCCAAATCATTCTCCTATAAATGTTAGTCCGAGGTTTGCACTCTGTCCCCCTATCCTAATCTTAACAATACTCCTATCTCATTCTATACGCTATTAAAAAATCTTGGAGTCACTTTTTATTGAAGTTAATCCTGTAAAACACACATTTCCCAAATTTCCCGTCGAACCATAGCTATCTTAAATCAATTCAATAGAATCCGTTATCCCCTTCTACTTAAAACCCGTCAACTCTTAATTTCTTCTCTTGTTTTCCCCAACTTTGACTATGGCTGTCTCGTATGTGGTGGACTCTCGGGTAATCTCAAATCTAAACTTAAACGTCTTATGAATTGCGCAGTACGATTTATTTTCGGGATCAGCAGAGATACGCTTATAACCCAGTATTACGCCGAGCTGAAGTAGCACTATCCATCCATACGATCCCAGTATTTCCTAGCTTCCTTCTTATTGAAAGTAATCATTATTCAACGCCCCTCCTGTATCCTAGAAAACCTGCTATTCAAATGTATCTGACATCTACTCTCCACCTCACCAAACTGATAAATTTTATAAATAATTTTTTTCCCGACCTGCATATCTCTGGAACTCCATTCCCTCTAACATACGTCATATACCAACCCTTCTCTCATTTAAAACCCTTCTATTTTTTTTAAATTATTTATTTAATGTAATTTAAAACTGTACAAAATTATACAATAGGTAAATATGTAGTATGTTTCATATACACTTGAAAATCTTGGGAAGGAACCACCCATTGGTGGTACTTCAAACATAAATTTAAAATAGAAGGTCCCGTGGCCATCTTCTTTTCAGACGTCTCGGAGGTTATTAGGGATTTTTAAGGATGAAAGATTAAGAATTAATGGGTTAGGATGTTAAGGAGTTTGGAATGAAAAGACGCATATCTGTTTTGGCCAAATCTGCAACGAATGGGACGTTAAGGTCTTTGTGAATGAGTTTATTTGTGACGTAATAAGGAGCATCAAGGATTTTACGTAGGATTTTGGAATGTAACGATTGGATGCGGTAAGAATTTGATGGTTTGGTGGAGCCCCAGAGCTCAATTCCATATGTCCAAATTGGTCTGATTATTGTAGTGTATACTAATTTTTTGTAGTGAATGGGACGTTTAGAGCGTTTGTCAAGTAAGTGTTGTAGCAATCGGAATCTACGAGCAGTTTCTTGTCGTTTCAGTCTTGTGTGTGGATTCCAAGTCTCTTGTCAAGATGGAGTCCTAAGTATCGAATCTGTTTAACAGGCATTCCCTTCTATTTAAATATCTTTGTCTTCGCCTATCTAATCCGATATTATAATAGTACAGATGTAACTAACTGCCTTTTTTTTTTTTTTTATGTATGTATCTAAAATTATTTAAATTCAATTTTAATGTAAGTTATAATTAAGTGTGGCCACACTATTTTTGGCCAATATATGCTATTGTAAAATTAAAATTAAAATTATAATTGTTCTAAGGGGTCCTAGTCTCTGAATAATAAACTATTTTTCCATTTCATTTCTATCTATTTTTGGGATGAGAAAGTATTTCTTGTATATAAAAATAGTTTTATATATGTAATATATACAATTTTATTCTAACATCGTAGAAGTTAATATTGTTTTTTTATTAATTCTGGAGGAGCGGGACGACTCAGTAAGACACTGTGCTAATAACTCCAAGGACCCAGGTTCGAACAATTATTTATTCTGTTAATAAATGCGTGAGTCAACCCTGTGGGTTCTGGAGCTCTTCAGTGTTCATCCAGCCATTGAATTGGGTACTCTTAGTAGGGGGAAAATCTGGTGGTTGAGCGTAATCATGAAAAAATCATGTCTTTAAATACTTGATACTAATCAGCGTAATTATGAGAAATTTGTGAATATTGTCCAGCAAATGTTTAAGATTCCAAAGTAGAAATAATTGTTTTAAAAATGAATTAATCCAGCTAATAAATTCCATTTGTTTTTCAAACAATTTATTACAGGCTATAAAAACTGTTGAAAGTTTATTTTATAAAAAAGGAACACAATCTCATCGGAACAAAGTTGCGGATTTCTAAAGTCCTCAATCGAGTAGTGAAGTCCAATCCGACTTGGTAATAACTTTCACCAGTTTAGAAAACTTTAAAATGTTCTTTTTAAAGCGTCTCTAGAGAACAGAGGTTCCTCTTCGAGATCTCTTTTTTAGTTTTTTTATTTTATTCTTTTTTGTTGTCGGATGTTCTTTTTATTATTTTTTTTTCTTATTCGTGTCTTTAGAAAAACTATTTAACCAGGCAACAGGCCAAGTTTTCTCTTTAGATACTTTCATTTTAAAGTCACGTGTTCATATACCTCAGAAGAAAGTTTTTTTTTCATAAAAGGAAATAAATAGATATTATATATTTAGGTAAATATATAGTTGACGATGCAAGTTTGAATTAAAGCCAAGGTGATGTAACTCCATAAAAAACTATTTTGATATAGTTCAAAATTCTATACTACCAAACAAAATTTTGCCCACTCTTTGTATTCAAAGCCGGTTGTTTTATAGTACAAGAGCCGGAAAGAAAAAAAGGCAGTCATCTCACCCCAATTTTAGATTACTTTAATGACAACTATGTATAATTATTAGTCAAAACTGATGAATCTGCCAAGTATAGTAGGGGGAAAATGGCGGCTGTTTCGAAACCTTAAAAAAACATTAATTTTTCATTCGGAGTTCTATATCTTTAAAACTACCAACAACACTAGAAAACATAAAAGAACGTTATTTAAAGAAGAGTAAATTTGCTGAAATATTAGCCCTAATAGAGCTATTTACGTCCAATAGTTCTCGAGATATAGCCTTTTAAAAAGCAACATATAAATAAAATATATAAACAATATAACATGAATATAAATTTGGCAAATGAAAATTTGTCCGAACAACTATAGATCAATTTATTTTAGCAAATTTCATGAAAACTACTACTCCCACATAAATAAACAGCATACACTACTTTATAGCTCGTTAAACTAGCTTTAATTTGAGTGCTAATAGACATCTGTACGTCAAATGGTTTTTGAGATATTGTTTTTTCAAAATAAATTGATTAACTACCGATCTTTCAGAACCATTTGACGTACAGATGTCTATTACCACTCAAATTAAAGCTAATTTAATGAGCTATAAAGTAGTTTATGATGTTTATCTTCGTAGGAGTAATAGCTTACATGAAATTTGCTAAAATAAATTTATTTATATTTGTTCAGACAAATTTTCATTTGCCAAATTCATATTCATTTGTGTTTATCATAAAAACTACTACTTCTACGAAGATAAGTGTAATAAACTACTTTCTAGTAAGTTAAATTTCCTTTATTTTGAATGTTGGCAGACATATGTGCGTCTTATGGATCAAGAGATATATTTTTTCATAAATCCAACATTTTACACGAACAACTAGAAATTAACATTTTGTGAGTTTATTTTGTCAAATATCATAAAAACTACTACCCATACAAAGATAAAAGTAACTATTTTGTAGTAAATTTAACTAGCTTTAATTTGAGCGCTGGCAGACATCTCTATGTCCAATGGTTTCTGAAATGAAGTTTCTCATAAATCAAATTTATTGTTGGAACAACTATAAACCAATTTATTATAGCAGATATCATGAAAACTAATATTCTTACGAAGGTATAGGTCCTAAACTTCTTTTTAGTCCATTAAACTAGCTTTAATTTGAGTGCTAATAGACATGTTTACGTCAGATAGTTCCCGAGATATAGAATTCTCAAAATAAATTAACTAACTACTAATCTTTCAGTAGATTTTTAAGAAATTTTGCTTTTTAAAAAGGTATATCTCGAGAACTATTGGACATAAATATCTCTTTTAGGGCTAATATTTCAGAAAATTTATTCTTCTTTAAATAATTTTCTCTTAGATTTTCTAGAGTTGTTGGTAGTTTTTAAGATATAGAGTTCCGAATGAAAAATTAATGTTTTCATAAGGTTTTGAAACAGCCGCCATTTTTTATTCCCCCTACCTATACTTGGCAGACTCATCAGTTTTGACTACTAATTATACATATTATTCATTAAAGTAATAAAAAATTGGGGTGAGATAACTGCCTTTTTTTCTTCCCGGCTCTTGTACTATATGAACTCAGAAGCCTTCTTGGAAAGCGTAACCAAAATAAAGTGAGAACAATAATCAAATTAATCGCTATAATTAGAATGACATTATGTTTATAGGAAAAAAATGATTTTAGTGATAGAAAAATCATAATTAATTGTAGAAAGATAGTCCATGTGGCGGTCAATAAAGGTATCTAACTAAAATAAAAAATAAAAAAATAAATAAGTAAAAAAAAAAAAAATAATAATAATAAAATAAAATAAAAAAAAACTCTCTTAAAATATATACAAACAAAAGGATAGACAAATGAACATAATCAGACTATCTGTATGAAAAATAAATAAATAAAATAACATAATGATAAAATAATATATACAATATTTACAGAATCGACCTGAGGATCCCTGAGCCCACTCTATCCCCCACGTGTGAGGGGTAGAGCAGAGCTCAAGAGATCCCAGCGCATCCCTCTCGCCGCATCACTGGTAATGGGTCCACTACAACTAAACAAATATGTCAACGTACATTCAGTTGACATCTTTGTTTCAACGTGAAAGCCCTAACGAAGCCTTGCAAAATAGGGCGAAACGTTAGTTAACAATAAATAGTTTTCTTTTACTATTTTGATAGCTTTATTGACCGCCACCCGGACTGTCTTCCTACAATTTACTTCATACGGTCAACTATCTTCTTCCAATTAAGATTTATATTTTTACATTAAGTAAATGAATAATTAACTTGCCCACCACTGTGAATAATGTTTTAGGGAGAACATTTTCAATGTTATGGTGGAATCTGCCTTTGACTGTCGGTAATAATGCATATTTTTGGCTATTATTGAAATAGTACTTTTTAAAATTAGGGTAAATAGAATATTTTAATAACAACTTTCGATTCATTGACAATAAAATAAACTTGATACGTTTTGTTACCAGATGTGTAATCTCGTCTGAGGTACATGTATAGATTGTAAGATAAGTAAGAAGTTTGACTTGTAAAGTACTTAAGGTCTAGCCACTACTTCGGAAGCTAACCCTTTCTGTAATCTGGACTTCACCGCAACTTAGCACCTACTTTAGATTCCCATCACTCCGGCTACCATTTAGTATCGGGAGGGCGGGTTCGATTTCCTCTAACGTGTTCTCAATATAGTTTCCTTAAGTTACACCATTCCGATATTGCAGGCACTCTATTTATGTATTCTACTGATATAATTATCGTATAATAATTTATAAATCTTATGTACATAGGGGGTCCAAAAAAAAAATATCTGATGTGGTGAGCGTATCTTACAACTTTCACTTAATCCTTCTCCTGCCCCCCTCCCCCTCATCGCCCCCAATTTTTGTGAGCTCGTGCTGAAGTTTTTGCTATTTTGTGATATTCGAATTAAAAAATAAATAAATAAAGACCAGGAAAGTAGAAAATAACAAACATGAAATTTTTTAGTTGTTAGGAAAATCGTATTTTATAATTTTTCGAAGTAGAAATAACGATTATAAATTATAACAATATAGCAAAAGATAGTGAAGCCGTATTGCACTCGGGAAAGTTCGGTTAGTCTCGGCTTATACCGTTCACATCTGCCTATTCTATTCTTCTCATTTATTTTAGGCGAGTTTCGTCTAAATCGTTGGAGTCGTTTTCGAGAAAATCAATAAAATGAAAAAAATAGATTCTATACTGTGGCACTTCGGGTTTGTTGGTTGTTAAAAAAATGAAGGCGTAAAACGGAGGCCTAACGGTCATCAAGGCCAGTATATTATTCATATTTAATATTCAAATATATATATTAAAAAAAATAAATTAATAAAATATAATAATAATAATAAGTTAACAAAATTAAAATAAACTAAAAATTAAAATAAATAAATTATTTACAGTATCGGGACCATAAACTGCATTTACAATCTCAGCCGCCTGACTTGCATTTTCGCCTTTATAAAAACAAAAAACTGTAAAATGTACAGAATTTTCTCTATGTTGACTTCCATCTTTGACACCCTGTAACTCACTACTGAATGGAACAAACAAAAAATAGGAAATTTATTTTATTTTAGTGCGAAATGTCACCTTGATGACGAGCAGAAATTGTTTAATCGACACTTAACGAGATATTGATCGATACAGCCATCTACTGAAAAAATAATGAATTTTTTTTTCCCCAACCTATTTACTGGTACTTGTTCTGGTATTTGGTGGGGGGGGGGCAAGTCCGGCAAGTGGGCCTTGTAGTCCTTTCTGCCAACCCCTGAGGCTACCTGGGTGCCGCCGCGTACTAACCAAGGTAGGAGTATCAAGGTTCATTCTTCAGTACGCCGAAAAATGAATGTTTAACTGCCCCAGGTGGGAATCGAACCCACAACGTTCCGAACCGAGCGCACTGGGACCTGCGTCCCAACCCGCACGGCCGTCATATTTACAAATAGTCCTTGTTTTTTTTTAGAAAAGTCATGATCTTATTTATATATGTTTCCCCATCTCCCAAAGTGATATGTTTGAAGGTAAACCCAGTTCATTTATTCTTCGAGCGTAAAAAAATCGTTTTTAAGCGAGGCTGTTCACAGACTTTTGAAAGAATGTTTTTTAGACTCAAATATTACCTGAAAACATGAATTTCAGTTGAAAATTTAAAAGTTTGCACGAACGCAACTTTTACCTTATTGTATATACCATATTTTATGTTGGTAAAAGTAACTAGGAAACTTCAGAAAACCTTAAAACTATATCTCCTGGAACATTACTGCTATTGATTTCAAAGTTAATTTAATTTTCTATAAAAGATAATCTATATCGGACCAACTTGTAATTTGACCGTCTAAATTACAAATCCACCAAATAACATTTACCCTTCGTCGTAAACCTTCGTCTTGCCCTACAGTATCTTTTAATAATACCCCACTCATTCCTGTTGAACAGATCCGTTACTTAGGACTAAATCTGGACAAACGACTGACATGGAATCCTCATACAAGACTGAAAAGACAGGAAACTGCTCGTCGATTCCAACTATTACAACATTTACTAGAAAAACGGTCCAAACTTCCTATCCATTACAAAAGACAGATCTACATGACTATTGTAAGGCCTATATGGACATACGGAGTTGAGCTATGGGGCTCCATCTAATTCCTCTCGGATCCAATCCTTACAGTCCAAAATCCTTAATGCTCCTTACTTTGTCACAAATCAAATCATCCATCAGGACCTCAATGTTCCCTATGTTGCCGATTTGGCCAGAACCAGATACCAATCCTTCCATAATAAACTTCCCAATCACCCAAACCAACTCGTTTCTAACCTGACTTCTCCGTCGAAGAAGATGGCCTCGAGATCTTCTCCTTTAGAAATGTTTTTGGAGTTCTATCAATGGGTAGATTCTCCACATGTTTTTATCATGTCATAATATCACTTACAGCAAATTTACTTGATGTGTATATGTGTATACAGTTGTAAATATCTATAAATAAATTATTAAAAAAAAAAAAAAAAATTACAAATCCACTAGTTTGTTGTTATTGTTTCCAATTAATTCGTTAAAAAAAAAAACTATAAATTAATTAAAATTTATATTCAAGTGATGTTACTTTTATTTATGGGTCGTATAGTAAAAGCGGGTGGTGTGCCAGCCAATGTTGAAGATCAAAGAAGCTAAACTTCGAAAAGCCGAAGTCTCATAAGCTATTCACCGAATGATCTCCCTAGAGCTCAGCATACCAGATTTACCGAAAAATAAGTTGTTACATTTAAATGCTTCATAGAAAGCATCTTAACATGCTTACCTGGCATCGCTTCATATTCAAATCAGGTTTTTACAGCACTATCTCAGAGTTCCCAACAAAATTTAGGATTCGACAGCTGTATCGCATTGCGGCTAAATAAATTAAGAATAAAAATACATAAAGAAAGAAAATTTCAAATAATTATTATTATTTTTTTTAGTGGATTTTTATTATTATCTATTTTCAACAATTTTAGGAAAGGTAACCTTCCTTGTTCATTTACAGACCTATGTATTTCTATGTTGAAACTTTGTATTCAGATGTAGCTATTGCTACAAAGTTTCGGTGACCCCTTAGGATATATTATAATAATAATAATATTAATAATAATAAAGGCCTAAATAATAATAAACCCGGAGGTTCGATGTCGATACCACCAATTGCTCTGTACATACATCTAGTCTAACTGCCCAAGAGAAGAAAAAATTAAGTTATTTTACTCCAATTTTGATTACTTTAATAAAAACTATGCAAAGTTACTAGCCAAAATTGATGAGTCTATCGTCAAAATTACAACACCTAAGAATTCACCTAGCTTTAATTTGAGTACTAGCAGATATCTGTTCGTTCAATGGTTCCTTAGATCAATTTTTTCATAAATAAAAAGTTTGATCCCAACAACTGAAAATAGACATTTGGTCAAATATTTTAAAAATTACTACCCCTAAGAAGATAAACGTTATAAATTACTTTATAGTACATTCAACAAGCTTTAATATGAGAGCTAATAGATATCTACTCGTCTAATAATTCCTGAAATATAGGGTCTTTTTTTAAGCCCGATAGAACTTGAAATTGTAAAAAATAACACAAAAAATTAAATTGTAATCAAAATTTTTTTTTTATTCGAAAGATCAATACGTGACATTAACATTTGAAAATGATTTCGGGCATATGGGCACCGCGGCTGTTCTTGACGAAGCGCATTCTGTAAAATTGTTTTCAGCGATGAGGCGCATTTTTGGCTTAACGGGTTTGTTAATAAGCAAAATTGCCGCATATGGTCGTGCGATTTGACACCTCTCGATTATTTCCTGTGGGGCTACGTGAAGTCACTGGTTTATGCTGATAAACCAGCAACAATTGACGCCTTGGAGGCCAGCATTGTTCGTGTTATTCGTGACATACGGCCAGCAGTGCTCGAAAAAGAGGCCCAAAATTGGACGTCCAGAATGCGCTTCGTCAAGAACAGCCGCGGTGCCCATATGCCCGAAATCATTTTCAAATGTTAATGTCACGTATTGATATTTCGAATAAAAAAAAAAATTGATTACAATTTAATTTTTTGTGTTATTTTTTACAATTTCAAGTTCTATCGGGCTTAAAAAAACACCCTATATTATAGATTTCTCAAAACAAATTTACTAACTACTAATCTTTTAGTGCATTTAATCTTTCTGAAATAATTAGGCATAAAGTTACTCGGTTATATTCCTTAGGATATTTAATATGATAACAAAATACAATTAGAATTTTCTGAAACTGATAAAATAGGTTATACTTTATTTTTATTTTATAATTTTTTGTTGTACTGAGATAAACATCATAAACAGCAGTAAAGAAATTTTCGGAAACAAAGGTAAACTGTCATAATAGCTTATCTGTCTACTCTAAACAAAAACGAACGAAAAAAAACTCAGCAAAAAAAAACTTGGTATTTGCGAGCAATGAGGTTTTATTGCAAGACTACATTTCAGTAGACTATCGCCGTAAAGTTTACTCATTTATGATGCACTTAAAAGAAAGAAATAGGCCTCTACGAACTGATTTTTTAAACTACAGGCGATATAACACTCTTACTTCGCTGTATCTTCAAACTGAATTTATTTTAATTTGGAATTGCTATCGTACGTTCTGGTAATGTATATGTATGTTATATATGTTACGTCAGATTGGAAAGAAGTGATAAAAAAAAAAAGGAAATGAGAAACGGAATAACACTCTCTAAATACGTGAACTAGACTGTCTTATTAACGGAGGCCCTCCTTTTATATACTGGGTCAAGGTATTTCAGAAATTTAAAGTAGGAATTATATACTTTTGTTGTTTATTAAATTTATATTTAGATATTATAACGAGTCGTTATTAATCCTCTCCCTTTTTTAATATTTATTATCATTTCAATTGATTGCTCATTGTTTAGTATCTCATGAAATATAACCGATTTTCTAGTCAATTTTTTCAAGATTTTAACTTGGACACTCGGCTGCTCAAGTTGCAATAAAAATTACAACGGCGTTGGTTGTCAACGAAAGACCGATCAATGGAAGGAATAATTCATTTCTACTTTTTATCCAGAGGTGGAATCTTTACATCTACATCGTTCTGACAGCGAAGAAACTAAGCGAATCCTGTAACGAAGTCCTCCTTCCACACTACCTAATTCGCCAGACGTATATCCAAATATTTTTCTGAAGAATTCTTAAAAGTAATTTTTTAAAAATAATTCACAGGTCAAAAAAGCATTTTCTGACTTCACTTCTTTACAAAATCCTGCATTTTTCAGTTGTGGGATTGAAAAATTGATGATACGTTGGGGGAAATGAGGAATACGAAATGTTCATTTCTATTATTTCAGAAATTTAAAGTAGGAATTGTATACTTTTGTTGTTTATTAAGTTAATATTTAGATATTATAACGAGTCCTTATTTTTCATTTCTCTTTCATAATATTTATTATCATTTCAATTGATTGCTCATTGTTTAGTATCTCATGAAATATAACCGTGGAAACCCGTGATTTTTTAGTCAATTTTTTTTACTACGCGCCACCATCTTGGCTTTGTTTTGAATATCATATTTATTACAGACTATGAAAATTGTTTTTTTTTTTATTTAGCGAAACAAATAAACAATATTTAACGTTGATATATAAAACAAAAACATAACATTATACTTAATTATATATAAAATAACTATTTACTCATAAAAGAGGATATTATAATATATAAATATATATATATGGAGGGAGAGAGGAACATATAAACATATAAACCTATAGAATTCTGTTTATCCTTGATAATCACAGGATTCTCTAGTTAGTATAGAATACTAGAACAGTAGTGTACTAAGAGACATTTACAGAAAGGATTTAGGATTTTGGTTCCTTACCTGGCTACCTACCTACCTGGGTTCTAATGAAAGTGACTTCGGTTACCTAGCTACATTACGCCAGGACCCTTACCTTCAACTCAAATATGTTAATGTCTTTGGTGCATGTGTTTACGTAAGTTAAGTTGAAACTTTCAGATAATTTAATATATAAAAATGAATTTTTTATGTTGGTACGTTATGCATTGCCAAACAATCTATTGTTATGTGGCTTTTTTGAAAAAAAATTAAGAATTTTTAATGTGTTGCTTAAAAGTATAAATTTTTTCATGGTTATTACATGCTAGTCGATTTTCCTCGTTCTGAAATATAAATACTGATTTACTAACTGATTATTTTTTCACTAAAAATTAAACAAATCATGAGGATTTCAGTTCAGTAGTTCAACAATTTTTTTTTTAGGAAAAAGCGAATCATATTCGCATATTATTAGAAATAAAAAATTAGAAACTTTCTTTTTCTTTCCACATACCAACATACATTCCAATCCAATCTTGCAAAAACGCAGTCTTGAGAGTCTTAAAGTGCCTCTTCAGGTTTACCAAACTATGGCCAATTCGCTAGTACAAGCATGAGAATGAGTTATTTGAATTGACTGGTACAAGCTCGCTTGAATTTGAGGTCCATCCGTTGTGCATAATTTTTTGGACACAAATCAAAGGGTTTGAGTTCGATTATAATTGTTTTAGGAATCCCAATTGATAAATATTTGCTCACTTCGTGTTTTAATTAATGAAAGAATTTCCCAAAACATCGGATTCAATAATTAACTCTAGTTTAAAATTCTATCATTTCGTTAAACTTTGTTTCAAATCTTGTTAATTAACTTCAGCGGTTTATGTTTTATATCACAGAGGACAAACATAACTTTATAAAGGCATTATATGTTTATTATAAAATAATAAATATTTGATAACAATTCTAAAACGAAAGTTGAATTTATAGGTTAGGTCTCTGAAATTTTATCAGTTACTTTTCTGATACTGTGTTTCCTTTCTTTCCTTATTTTGTTTCTTTTATAATGAATATAAAAGTGTAAATCAAACTACACGATTGTGTGGATTCCAACGTTCGTTACTTCTTTTGTTCACCAAGCATTTATAAAAGTCATATATTTGTGACAAGTGACAAACCTTGTAGATCAAGAATTATATATTGTAGCATACCCAGGAAATTTAGTACAACTATGCCTCAGTCTGAACTGGTCACTATTCTTTATAGGGCCAAAAATTCTCAAGATTTTTTTCACAAATATTTTTAAAATATCTGCATTGAGCATTGATTGGAATTCGTCTCTAGTGTTCTTCTTCTGAAATCTATGGAGCAAAAGGCGATTGCTGGAGTTTCCCAAACCCACAAAACCTCGTTCAGGGAATTATGACACGGATATAAAACGCACTCCCACTTTCCTTGAATACAGTGAAAATTATGATAATATCGAGATTAAACCAACAAAGGATTACTGGTAGGCTATTTATGTAATAATTATTAATTTTTCGTATGTAGGAATTCTTTTTATGCTTTTTGAATTATAAAACTATAACTATATAATATGATTTGTAACTTTAGATTATATTTTTTTTCGATTGGCTATACAGGCCTTGTTGATCTTGTAGCTACTGCTTTCCAGTTATCTGCATGCACCTCTTTTTTATCTTTTACGTGGTCTCTTGCCAGCTATACTAGAATTAATTGTTGTGTATAGGCGTCCTGATGGATTGCTTCGAGCCACATGTTCCGCCCATATGCACCTCTTTACCTTCATGTCACGGGACATTGACTGACCAGTTACTGAAAGCAGTTCATAGTTAGTTCTTCTCTTCCACGTGTTAAGGCACTGATATCAGATTATAATATTAATTATATAATTTACTTCTCTAGTTATAATTTTAACCTATAATTTACTTATTAATTGAAATCAATAATCATTTATTGCGGACATCATTAAGGCTATTATGAATTTGTGTTTGAGAATATCCTTCTCAATATCAATAATTTATCTACTGGAAACGACTTATAAAAAAAAATATTGTTTTTAATATTAATTTTGCAGTATTAATACATTCATGCGAATGTATTTTTCTTCTGATTTTATATAAAGAATTGTCAAAGAGACTTACCACTATTTCTTACTCGCTCTCTTACATAAATACAGTTTGGTCGAATGATTTCCAAATAGAAAATCGTATATTTATGAACGTGTGTGTTAATGTAAGAGAGGATTTTTCCACCAGAACGTCCGCAGAGGGAAAAGTTGGCCAAAGGAATCCTTCCACTGAGTAACTAGATCGAGTTGGCACTGATCCAACAGATGTATATTCTATTACCAAAGCGTAATTGAGTTAGTGGAAAGAAAATTAGAGCAGAATGGAAATTTTGGAGTTTGTGGTCGCTTTATCTCTGACATAATAGGACCGAATATGGTGCAAAAGTTTGTATCAATGTGGGGTGGAACTATTCTAAACATTGGTTTTAAATTGTGAATATTTATTTTGTAATTGTATCCTGGGGAATATAAAATTCTCTAAACTGAGACAGTACTGGAATATTTTCATTTCATATAATTATAATGGGAATAGATTTTTTTTTTATTACTTAAATATATATAGAACATTTTTTTGTGTTTATAAGAATATATTAGTTAAAAAATGAAATTATGATTTTTTAAAAAATGTTTTTATTTAAAAAACATCCCCCCTCCCCCAAAAAAATTGACCCATTCAACAATTAAAAAAACAATTATACATTGAAAAAATATCCGCAAGTAGTAGCCTATATGCAATTTTATCCAAAAAGTTATAAATACAAATAATATACTTTTAAAACAACGCTTTTAACCAGTCAATAATTTAAAATAAAAATATGGTATTTATGGTAAATGTGTTTATTTAAAAATATATACAAAAAAATGGATTGATTTAATAATTAAAAGACACATATACAATGGAAAATTATCCGTTTGTAGAAGTCCGTGTCCAATTCTAACCTAAAACATAAAAATAACAAGACTTAAAAAAAAAACTTATATAATTAAAAACAATGTTTTAGCCAGTTAATAATTTAAAATAACAATACCGTACTTATGTGTTAAGTAACAAACTATGTTATGGCATTGATTCCTCACTTGTTACTGAGCTCTTTACAGCGTAGCCCGTCGTACATAGTCGCTATGAGTTCTAAATTACGTATTCAAGGTAGGGAAACGCCTGTAATATTAACTTTTTCTAAATTTGCTTACAAGAAGTGTTACATTTTATTTTATTAAACTCATCTTATCAACGCATAATGACGTGATATTCAATATCAGCTAGCTTGTATCCTCTTTGAAAAACTTTAAAAGGTCTTAAATGCCAAATTTTCAAAAAAGCTTCCTCTAAAGAAATTTTAATTTGGTTTATTTAAATAAATTAATTATCTCTAAATAAATAATGAAAATATTTACTACTACAATCCACGAATGGCGTTTGGCTCCTATTCTTCGTAACGAAGTACTGTTTTTTGAACAACCGCTATTCGAGGAGGTTTTTTTTTATCACCCACTGCCTGATCATTTATGACATACTTAAGAGAGGGGAGGTTTAGTTTTTATTCATTTAACCGACACAAAATGAAAGTCTACCTTCTCAGGTCGTATTCGAACCGGCGCCACTGTAGTTCCGAGGTTCCAAAGAGAGTGACGCTTCAACTCTCTTGACTACAAATAGATGTGAATTTTTGAGTATAATACTCAACCGCCAGATTTTTACCAAATTAAGGGTACTAACATTATAGACTTAACCTTACTCACTGTGGTACCCCCGTTCCTTAACAGTAGTAAGAAATTGTAAAATATAATATAAAAAAAAATAAATAAAAAAATGCGTATAAGAAAAACTAATGAACTGTTCCAGCTGCAGAGATGAAATTCCTGAATAAAGCTCTCGGTGAAACCAGAATTGACCAAATGAGAAATATAAACACAAAAGCAGACTCAGGGCAGGAACTAATAATGGAAAATATTTATAAAATATATATAAAAACATCCGATAGATGTTGTTACCTGGTCGGACCATATTGGATATAATTTTTTAAATGAATAAAATAAAAAAAAAATATGAATGAGTTTCTTAATTTACTGTAATTCCATATTCAAGCATTAAATGTCATCTAGGATTTTTTTTAAAGAATCTTATGAGAAAGAGTTACATCCTTTGGTCGGTAGCCGAAGAAGAACAATAGACACCTGTTGATGGAAATGGTTTCCATGTCCTGTGGCCCCCGGTCAATGCACTACCCCCTCCCTCCCCCCCGTCACCAGCCTACTTAGTGGATAAGCTGCACCCCGAGGGGGAACTTGCCACCCCA
Organism: Halyomorpha halys; assembly: GCF_000696795.3. NCBI lineage: Eukaryota > Metazoa > Arthropoda > Insecta > Hemiptera > Pentatomidae > Halyomorpha > Halyomorpha halys. Next base: position 242,679 of record NW_027114384.1, on the reverse strand, counting down.
TTGTACCCCTGGCGTCCGCCTGCCTGTCTCCCTCCCTCCCTCCCCTGTCAATAGAAAGTCAAGTGCGTCTTGTAAATCATTCAAGAATTTTTGCAAATATTTTAGGAAACTATTTTCTCTCCGGTTGTGCTGAAATATCAGAAATATGAAAGAGCTCTGACAAAGTTCTCTGTGGGACTAAATAGAAAGGCAGTAATACAAAAAAACAATGGTGGGTAAAACTTTTTCTTTTTTTGTTTAAATTATTTATTGATAAATATTACAATCCTTCTCAACATGATTGAGCAATAAATTATAGTGATAATTCATCACATTCATACTAAAATTAAAAATAAAATAAGTATAAATATAAATGAAAAAAATCATACTACATTTTTAATGTAATATAATCATAAGATATATATTTTATTAATAATTTATTTATTGATATTTACAACTGTATACACATATACACATCAAGTAAATTTGCTGTAAGTGATATTATGACATGATAAAAACATGTGGAGAATCTACCCATTGATAGAACTCCAAAAACATTTCTAAAGGAGTAGATCTTGAGGCCATCTTCTTTTCAGACGCATAGGAGGATTATTAGGTAGTGAAGGAGAAGCCAGGTTAGAAACGAGTTGGTTTGAGTGGTTGAGAAGTTTATTATGGAAGGATTGGTATCTGGTTCTGGCCAAATCGGCAACATAGGGGATATTGGATGATTTGATTTATGCAAAGTAAGGAGCAAGGATTTTACGTAGGATTTTGGACTGTAAGGATTGGATTCGAGAGAAATTAGATGGTTTAGTGGAGCCCCATAGCTCAATTCCGTATGTCCAAATAGGCCTCATAATAGTTATATAGATCAGTCTTTTGTAATGGATTGGAAGTTTGGACGTTTGTCTAGTAAATGTTGTAATAGTCGGAATCAACGGGCAGTTTCCTGTCTTTTCAGTCTTGTATGAGGAATCATAAGAATAAACAATAAAAATTAAACACAAATAATAAAGTAATCACTAGTCACATTCACACTGTTATAAAAAATACTTAAACTATCAACATGAGGATCCCCGAGCCAACTCTATGCCCCACGTGTGAGGGGTAGACCTAGGCTCTTTGAGATCCCAGCGCATCCCTCCCACCGCGTCACTGGTAATGAGTCAGTGGAGGCTGAGTAAGTGCGCTGAAGCTGCAACACTTGAGTGGAGAATCTGACCAATGGTAGAACTCTAATTTTCGATTCTTATTTTACGATAAGTCTTTTGGCTACCGCCGTTTCAATCAAAGGATTTGGATGATTAGTTTCAACCTTCGTGGTGGATTGTAGGGATGGGTTGAACTGGATAAGGATTGAACCAAAGGATTAGAAAGATTCATATGAAATTTTGAGAATTATAAAAAAAAAAAAAAATGAGTTATTTTTAAAGTTGTCAATATCCTTAGAGTATAATTCAATTTATCGGGAATAAGGAAAAAGGACTCCTTCTTTAATATTGGTATAAAATATTATAGATAGTTTTATTTTATTTATTGATATTTAAAATTGTATAATATATAAAACAAGTAAATTAGGCGTTAGTTATACAATGACTTGAAATAGACGTGTGAAGAATCTACCCATTCATATAACTCGAAATAACATTTCTAGAGGAATTTTCCTCCGTTATTTTCTTTTCAGACGCCTAGGAGGATTATCAGGTAATGAAGGAGAAGCCAGGTTAGAAACAAGTGGGTTTGGTGGTTGGGAAGCTTATGGACTTAAGTATTAATAGAAGGAATGGTATTTGGTTCTGCCCAATTAGGCAACACATGGAACATTGGGGTCTTGATGGAGCACTAAGGATTTTGGTTTTAAAACGTCGAATTGGATGGCTTAGAGGACTACCAAAGCTCAACTCCGAAAGTCCTTATAGGACTTATTACAGCCATATAATTGAGTCTTTTGTAATTATTTGTAATTGTCAGAATCAACGTGCAGTTTCCTTTTCAGTCTTGTATGAGGATTTCGTCAGTCATTTGTCCAGATGCAGCCCTAGTTCGTGGATCTGTTCTTCAGTAATAAATGGGGTATTATTAAAGTACAAAATCCTTTAATAATAGGAGGAAGTCATGGTAATGAGATATGGTGGAATTTACTATTATAGATTGTAAATTATAATACTGAAATGGAAAGAAAATTGAGCATAGAAATATTAATTTAGACAAAACTTTTTATGTAAAAGGAAAGTAAATTGTACGTAAGAGAAAATAACGCTTAGTGTTTTAGATGATCAGTTAGGAATTAAGCATGAGAACAAAAAATAAAAATTAAAATATTTTAGGACTGTCGAAAGAATATAGTTGACCGTAGGAAGTAGATTGTAGGAGGATAGTCCGAGAGGTGGTCAATAAAGGTATCAGAATAGTATTTTTTATATATTTTATTTTATTTTATACCAGATCGGCCTGGTGGGCCTTACATGGTTGATATAGCCGTTATATTATATATATATTTTTTAACAGTTCATTATGGGGGGGGGGGGTATAGTCTCGTTCATAAGACACCCCTGATTATAGACAATGTTAATATTAAAAGAAGAAAAAAAATAGATAAGAATAATGCTTCTTAATAAAAGAGGAAAGTAAAATTAATAACAAAAAATAATGATATTTGTCCATTTGAATAAAACAAACTATTGTTTTCTAATAGTAAAAAGAAACAAGTTAATTTGAAAAAAGGACGAGAGAAGAAAATAGAAAAAAAAAATAATAATAATGAATAAATAAAATGAGTAACAATAAAAAGTAAAATAAAGGTAGTGTGACTATGAATTAATATTATATTTAATAAAATTTATAAAAGAATGTCCTGCAGCAGTCTGGACTTCAGTCTTCGGGTTGATCAGAATAGTAGAAAGAACTATTTGTTGTTAACCAACGTGAAACAGGGATGATGACTAATTCTGTGGTTACAACAAGTGGGGCGAAACGTTGGTTCACATTGTTTTCTTTTACTAATTTGAAACCTTTATTGACCGCCACCCGGACTATTCTCCTAAAAACGATTTTAGGACTGGTTATGTAATGAATGAGAATAAGTGGGGTACATGGATAGATCTGAATAAAGGCGCAGAATTAACTTTACAATATATTATATTTATTATTTAGTCAAAATAATAAATTTACAAACTCAGAATAAAATTAAACTTGATAATAAAAAAAAGAAATTAAATTGGGCCAAATTAAAACTTTCTATTTCTGGTTTAAAACTGAATGAATTTTCTGTTATAATGAATCATTCCTGAACGATCAATCAATATTGTCTTTCTTTTATGTTGACATACTTGACTGGTGATTTCTTATTGGTTCAGTTTTTCTTTCTTGATTCATTGCCACATCTGCCTCACTGCTTCCCCTCTTTCCTGCCTCTGGTTGAGCCTAACTGAACTAACTCATTCTGTTCATGCTAACAAATTAATGAAATAAAAGATGGATGCTTTTCAACCAGAATACTCTAATATGCTTGTGCAGACTCCTAGAGCAAGGTGGATCTTCACTTGTACATGGTGACTATGTTTCGTGAATGCATATATGAGGCAGTCTTATGTTGTTTTGACTTTTGGTTAAGCAAGTGTCAAATAATCTGCATTTTATAAAATTAACATTATCTATTCTTTTATTGTAGTTTATTTAATGCCTGTAATTTTTCATAATATTTACTTATCAACATATGGAGTATAATGTGAAGGAAAAATTTGTGATCGTGAAATACTTCGAATTCGAGTAATCGATACAAACGCGTTCAATCCTTTCAGTCGAAAGTCCTTAGAACAATAATCAATGCTCCTTACTACGTAACCAACAATACCCTACACTATGACCTTATTATCCCGTTTGTATCAGACACTATCAAATCCATATTCCCCACATTACATGAGAATCTCATTATCCATCGCTACAATACTCTTCGAAAGTTGAAAGTCAATGGCCTTAAGACTTATTGTAAATAATTATATTGGAGTTCTGGCAATGGCCATATTATCTACTTATGTCTTGAGCTTCTGCGGCTAGTAGCGCCCTCACTCATTCTTCACTGACTTTTGATACGAGTGACGCTGTTTAGTGAAAAGCGCCGGGATCTTCCGGAGTCCTACTCTTTCTTCCAGTAGGGAGGAAAAAGCAATCCACAGGCTGAATGTAAATATGAATGATTAGTTTATAATCTTAACACTTTCTTGAGACTGGTAAATTTTTTTTAAATAAATAATTTAATTTCTATCCATTTTAGTCTCAAAACCTTTTATTTTTCTTATAAGTCCGACGTTTCGGCCAATCCGGCCATCCTCAGGGACAATCTAGTTAGTACAATTTTGGAATTATATAATCTAAAAACTCTAACTCCATGCAGGCTATTCTGCCCAGGTCAAAACAACAATTTCTAATTAGTCAATATTCACTTAAACTAATTAGAAATTATTGGAGAAGTTTGTCGGGGGGTGCGGTCAGCAAAGAACAACATAAATAAACAAAACCATATTTATTTATTTTATGCAGACGTTTCGACCTGAGTTTCAGGTCTTCATCAGGGGTTATGGGGTAGAAATTGTTTTGACCTGGGCAGAATAGCCTGCATGGAGTTAGAGTTTTTAAATTATATAATTCCAAAATTGTATTAACTAGATTGTCCCTGAGGATGGCCAGATTGGCCGAAACGTCGGACTTATAAGAAAAATAAAAGGTTTTGAGACTAAAATGGATAGAAATTAAATTATTTATTTTATAAAAAAAAAAAATTAATGATTGGGTTTAAGATGTTATTTTATTAAGTTTAGGATATTGAAAACTTTAAAAATAGCTCATTAATGTTTTTAAGTTCTCAAAATTCCATATAAACCTTTCTAATCATCCTAATCCTTTGGTTAAACGGCAGTGGTCAAGAGACCTTTTTTAAAATAAAATCGACAGTTGGAGTTCTGGCAATGGCAAGATGCTCCCTCATGTAGAGTGATTACGGCCTTTGCGCACTGACTCAGCCTCTACTGGCTTATTACCAGTGACACAGTAAGAGGGTTGCGCGTAGGGGATAGAGTGGGCTTGCGAATCCTCAGGTCGAGATCGTATTTAATTTATCTTACTTTGTTTTATCATGTTAATTTTATTTATTTTTCTGTTTATATACATGTTGAGATTTTATTTTACTTTTTTTATTTAATTATTTGTATGGATGTGTTCAATTACTACTATTACTCATTTCCCAAGTTTGTGGCAGATTGTAATAATTATCAATAAATAAATAATGTATTATAATCGTTGAATATCGAAGAGGCAGAGTAGGGTGAGGACGAAGACCCAAGATAGGCTGTGACACAATTACCCCAAGGTTGTGACGGTCGGAGCCGAGCAGTCTGTGGCCAGTTTGGCACTCGTACTGGATGTGACACCTGATTCTTATTGGCAAACAGCGCTTGTCAAATATTTGTTGATTGCGCTCCTAGTTAACACACTTTCCCAGTTAATTGGTATGTTATTTATCTTTTCGTTTCCTTGATCCTTTAGTCGCTCGAGATATTTATTGCGTTTATCCTAGAATGAAGGTAAACAGACGACTCTTGCCAAATATTCCAAGATCGAGGATGAGTAGAAATTCTAACGACTTCATTCTCAGAGGTGGGTGTTTATTTCCGGAGAAGATGCTTTCTCTTGGTCATTAATTCATTGAATCAATTGGAAAAAAAATACCGATACAATTTACTTGACGCAATAAACAAATTATTCCAAATTTACTTCCACAACTTCCTAAAGTATCGTAATTGGTTGATTTATTTACTCTTCCTACGAAAGAACTAAACTGTTTTCAAGGAAACTCTATAGTTATTTTTGAGAATGCGAAGAGTTCCCCGAAAAAGTCCACGTGGAGATTACCCTGCACAGGATTTTTATTTTTATTTCTTTAGTTAGATAGTTTAAATTTACAATTAAATGATGCAAAATAATGTTAGAATGCTAATAACAGCTCCTTAATTTTAATAACGTAAATTTTAATATGTATGCTGTATATTTTCTTTATTGTTTGGAAGATAGTCCAGTTGGCGGTCAATAAATGTACCAAAATAGTAGAAAGAACTATTTAATGTTAACTAACGTTTCAGCCCACTTTGCAAGGCTTCTTCAGGGTTGTCAGATTGAAACAGAGATGATGATAGAATTAGTTTTCGAATTTTGGTCTACCCTCCTTCTGCCATAAGTTCTTTTTTATTTTATAATTTTTTTTTAACATTCCAACCATGGGATTAGTCATCATCCCTGTTTCAATCTGACAGCCCGGTCGAAGCCCTGGAAAATAGGCCGAAAAGTTGGTTAACAATAAATAGTTCTCTTTTACTATTTTTAATACTTTTATTGACTGCCACCAGGTCCATCTTCCTACAAGGATATTTAGTTATGCAAAGTGGGACGAAACGTTGGTTAACAATAAATAGATTTATTATTACTATTTTGGTAGCTTTATTGCCCGCCACCTGAACTATCTCATATGGTCGACTATATTCTTCCAATATAGAAATAATAATTTAGGAATCCACTAAACCATCGAATTTCATAAGTTCTTTTATATTTTATAATTTTTTTCTAACATTCCAACCACAGAATTAGTCATCATCCCTGTTTCAATCTGATAGCTCTGACGAAGGCCTGTAAAGTGGGGCGAAACCTTGGTTAACAAGTTTTCTTTTCTATTTTAATACTTTTATTGACCGTCTCCCGAACTATCTTCCTGCAAGGATATTTAGTTATTTTTTTTTTTATGTATTCATTAAGAGATGTTGTTTATTTTATTATTTTTACCAATTTATATTTTGCTAGTTATATGAGGCGTCCGGTTGTAAAACGTGGTAACTGAAAATTTTCATAAATTACAGTTTTATAAGACTGTTTTCATAAATTGTTGAAAGAACGCACGTTTTAGCCCACTTTACAGGGCTTTCTTGATTGAAACAAGGATTACAATTGAACCTCGGTTAACAATAAATAGTTTTTCAACTTTTTTGGTAACTTTATGGACCACCATCCGGACTATCTTTTAATTCTCCAGATGTAACACGGTCTATACATACTGTGGAGATTTAAACATTATTTGAATATTATATTATAACTTTAAAACAAATTTCAAAATTGTTTTTTATGTATCGATATTACTAAAACAATAAATTAAAATTATTCATTTTAGTGATAAATTAGCGACTATTTAGTTATAGCATTAAAGAACCCCAAGGCTGGCAATAACACCACCATCGTTTTTCCTAAAGAGCCCCTCCATTACTAATGGTCATGGGGGGGGGGTAGAATATATCCCAGCCAAAATATATTCAAATCCAGCAATAAAATATATTTCCAGGACAAGGGGGTCTTTTATAAGAATATGTCATGCCGCCCTCTCCACACTGTGCCTGTTTCGCCTTCTTACTAGAGCTTTCTGGATATATGATTAATATAAAATTTATATATTGATACTCTTCTTCGAAAATGTATTGTTTTATTAATATTTTTGTTTTTTCATGGAAACTAATATTCATTTAAGAAAAAACATTCTGGAGTATAGAACTATTCATTTATTGAACGTATTGTTAATTTTTAATTCATATATAATTATTTATTCATTCTATTTGAAATATTACATAAATAAAAACCGTTGTCACTTTAATAGTAAGAACTGCTATAGTAGTAGGCACTTGAGATTTAAAAAACGAAAAATAAGTGCTTAGAACAACAGAAATTTGTCCAGTTGTGAATAACTCTCCAAGATCCTGAATTTTGTAAAGTTTTTGGGCTACATCTTATGATGGTACTTTTCGTTCTATTATATTTGCAAATTTTTCTCCATTTGAGATTAACAAAATATCAGGCTTGTTGTGGGGAATGGAGTGATAAGTGCTGATGGTCTGATCCTAATACAGCTTGACATCTCATTATTAGTATTATTTACAATAGCCTACAATATCTTCTTAGATGCCTAGAAGGATTATATAGCAATGAAGGAGAAGCCAGGATAGAAACAAGTAGATTTGGTTGGTCGGGAAGTTTATCATGGAAGAATTGTCTGGTTTTAGCAAATTCGGCAACATGTGACAAAGTTAGGGGCATTAAGGATTCTTGACTGTAAAGATTGGATACGAGAGGAATTCGATAGGCCTTTTTATTGTCATGTAGATCAGTCTTTTGCAATGAATTGGAACTTTAGACCCTTTGTCTAGTAAATGATATAATAGTAGAAATCGACGTGCAGTTTTTTCAGTCTTGTGTGGGGATTCCAAGTTAGACGTCTGTCTAGATGTAGTCTAAGGTAGCAGATCTGTTCCACAGGGATAAGAGCAACATTATTAAAGTATACTGTAGTGCAGTCGGCAGGTTTACGACGAAGAGTAAAAGTGTTTTACGAAGGATTTTGGACTGTAAAGATAGGATACGAGAGAAATTCGATGGTTAAGTGGAGCCCCATGACATTATTTTTGTATTGGAAGAGTATAGTTGACCGTATGAAGTAAATTGGAGGAAGATAGTCCAGGTTGTGAGCAATAAACTTACAAAAACAGAAAAAAAAAATTGTTTATTGCTACCAAAGGTTCAGTTGTATTCTTTGTTTCAATGAAGACAGCCCTGACGAAGCCCAACAACGTTGGCTAAAACGTTGGTTCTTTCAACAATTTGTAAACAGTCTTATAAAACTGCAAAAAAGCCAATCGAGCCTAAAACTGCAATTTATGAAAATTTTCAGTCACCACGTTTTACAACCGGACGCCTCATATAACTAGCAAAATATAAATTGGTAAAAATAGTAAACTAAATAATATCTCTTAATGAATACATAAAAAAACTAAAAACTAAATATCCTTGTAGGAAGATAGTTCGGGAGACGTTTCGGCCTATTTTCCAGGGCTTCGATAGGGCTGTCAGATTGAAACAGGGATGATGACTAATCCCATCGTTGGAATGTTAAAAAAAAATTATAAAATATAAAAGAACTTATGGCAGAAGGAGGGTGGACCAAAATTCGAAAACTAATTTTATCATCATCTCTGTTTCAATCTGACAACCCGGAAGAAGCCTTGCAAAGTGGGCTGAAACGTTACTTAACAATAAATATTTTTTTCTACTATTTTGGTACCTTTATTGACCGCCAACTGGACTATCTTCCAAACAATAAAGAAAATATACAGCATACATATTATTATTTAAAATCATTTTTTTAACAATTAATACAACTAAAATATAGTTCGGGAGGCGGTCAATAAAAGTATTAAAAATAGTAAAAGAAATGTTAACCAACGTTTCGCCCCACTTTCCAGGGATTCGTGACTTAATAGGGATGATGACTAATTGTGTGGTTGGAATGTTACAAAAAAAATTATAAAATAAAAAAGAACTTATAAAATTCGGTGGTTTAGTGGATTCCCAAAGCATTATTTCTATATTGGAAGAATATAGTCGACCGTATGAAGTAGATTGCAAGAAGATCCGGACTATCTTCTTATTGTTTGGAAGATAGTCCAGTTGGCGGTCAATAAAGGCATCAAAATAATAAGGGAAAACTATTTATTGTTAACCAACGTTTCAGCCCACTTTGCAAGGCTTCTTCCGGGTTGTCAGATTGAAACAGAGATGATGATAGAATTAGTTTAAGAATTTTGATCTACCCTCCTTCTGCCATAAGTTCTTTTTTATTTTATAATTTTTTTTTAACATTCCAACAATGGGATTAGTCATCATCCCTGTTTCAATCTGATAGCCCTGTCGAAGCCCTGGAAAATAGGCCGATACGTTGGTTACCTTCCTTCTGCCATAAGCCCCCCTTTGCAGAGCTTAGTCAGGGCTGTCCGGTTGTAGTAGGGCTTCCTCCGATCATTATTATTATATATCACATTACTATTACTATTATTATAGGTCAGTCTTTGAGGACACTCATAAGGTGTATAACTCATCTTATTTTCATTATACTCTGCCATGGTTCCCTCTTCACATCCCGCTATTTTTCGAGAGTCGTCTCTGCAAACAAAACGGACACGCGGTCTCTCATTGCTCGAGGGTCAAGATCAGCGGTAGACTCAGCCTTGAGGTACCTTGATAAAGTTAGAGGAGGAAGCTAGTGCAAGTGTAATTAAGTTAAGTGCGCTAACCTTGTTTCTCCTAACTAATCGCCTATATCTAACCACCCGGTCTGTCGCCTCTAGGACAACCTGGCTACAGATGAAGGAGTGTTGGTTTTCAACAGCGGACATTTATCAATGCAGGATGCTAATATATAATTAATAAGTTCCTGATTATTGTAATTTTCTAGATCTATTAAGCGCCAATGTGTTAATAAAGGGTTTGTATTTTGTTTTTAAACTAAGCAATCGTGTTCTGAATTATTCCTATATTATTTGACTTTTTTAAATTTGTAAATTTACTTTACAGCCCTCGTGTAAGTCTAACAATTTTTTCTAAGCATTTTGCTCACATTGGGCAATAATAGCCCATATTTTTATAGTATTTAATCTTTTTTGTTAATACTTTTATCTATCTTCCGATAATCCTTTGATGTTGCTGTTGCCACTTTTTAATGTTACTGCCTCTTTTATCTCCCCACCTATACTCAATTCAGTTTTTCTCTGGTCTCCTCGCAAAGGTAAGAATGAGCATTTCTGAACCTTATAATTTCAAATTATGAAGTAAATTCCAACAAATCCCATTAAATCACCTTTACCCTTCATCGTAAACCTACTGACTGCCCTATAGTTTCATTTAATGATGTTACTCTTACCCCTGTCGAACAGATCTGCCTTGGACTACATTTGGACAAGCGATTAACTTGGAATCCTCACACCAGACTGAAAAGACAGGAAACAACACGTCGATTTTGACTATTACAGCACTTACTAGACAGAAGACTGATCTACATGACTGTAATAAGGCCAATCTGGACATATGGAGTTGAGCTTTGGGGCTCCACTAAACCTTCGAATTCCTCTCGTATTGAATCCTTACAATCCAAAATCCTTCGTAAAATCCTCAATGCTCCTTACTTTGTTACAAATAAAATCATACATAAAGACCTTAATGTTCCCAATGTAACCGATCTAGCCCCAACCAGATATCACTCCTTCCATTATAAACTCTCTAACCACTCAAACCCCCTAGTTTCTAATCTTGCATCCCCTTCCATTCCTGACAATCCTCCGAGGCGCCTGAAAAGAAGATGGCCACGAGACCAGCTAATGTAAAATGTGATTAGAGTGCTACTAACGTGTAACACTCCAATTTAACTTAGATCAGATTTACTAAATGTATTATAATGCAACTGTACATTATAATACAATAAATAAATAGCAATAAATAAATATTTAAAAAAAATATATAATTAGTTTAATATTTTTTTAATGTGAGAATTTTGCTCACCTGGACTCTTGTATTTATTTTTGTAAGTAACTGAGGCCAGAAGATCTTAGATCGTTTACGAAATCTGGATTCTTCAGTCTCTAATGGAAGAGTTACAATTTACGATTTCAATTTGCATTGAAAGTAATTGTTAACATTTTAGTGATCAACACAGCCAATTACAAAAAAAAATAGTTAACCATGAGATAAATGCTCACGGCACACCTGTTAGAGGATAAATAAATGTATGTGTATATAAATATAAGTGACAACGAATAAAATTTGAGAAGAAGAATACAAGCTTGAACTCTGCAGTTGGAAGTTATTAAAAGTTGCATGATAGGTATAGATGGCGTGACTGTTGAATAGGCTATCTATTAGGTTCATTTTAGTAATGACGATATTTAGGTTTTCTTGATTTTGCTTTATTCTTTTCAACAATTAATCATTGTAATCGACCAGGAAAAATTTAATTATATTTGGAATCCAAAACTCGAATAAAAAATTATCAGTCCGCGCACTACTTTTCTACAAAATTACTGGGCCATTTTTTTTTAAATTTAACATTTTTGATTCAATTCTTGTCCAGTCCCCCCTGTTAACCGGTTATCCATCCCTATAATCCACCTCGAAGGTTGAAAAAGAAGTGGCCAAGAGACCTATTGTAAAATTAAAATAGTCAATTGTAGTCCTGAAAGTTGTCAGATGATCCACTCAAGTTGTGTTAGTGCAGTTTAAGCGTTTACCAATAATGCAGTGAAAAGGCTGCACTGGGATCTCAGAAAGCCCTGCTCTACCCCTCACAGGTTGGGAATAGATTGGGCTCGGGTATCCTCAGGTCAGATAGTGTAAATATTTTATATAAGAGTGCAAATGTGACTAGTGATTTTTTATATTTTATTTACTTATTAAGAGAGAGAATATATTTATTTTTATTAAAATTGTATTTCATTTATTTATTTATTCTTATTCGATTTATATACGGAGTTGAGCTTTGGGGCTCCACTAAACCTTCGAATTCCTCTCGTATCCAATCTTTACAATCCAAAATCCTCAATTCTCCTTATTTTGTTACTAATAAAACCATCCATAAAGACCTAAATGTTCCTTATGTAACCGATCTAGCCCGAACCCGATATTATTCTTTCCATAATAAACTCCGTAACCACCCAAACCCACTAGTTTCTAACCTTGCTTTCTCTTCCATTCCTGGCAATCCTCCGAGGCGCCTGAAAAGAAGATGGCCTCGTGACCTTATATTGTAAACTGTTTTTAGAGTTCTACTACTGGGTAGTTTCTCTACATCCTGTATCATATCATTATGTCATTATGATCAAATTTATTTGTTGTATTTTTTTTACAGTTGTAAATATCAGTAAATAAATAAATAAAAAAAAATCTATTTATGTTTTTAATTTTAGTATTAACGTGATCAGTTATCACTATCACGTATTGCTCAGCAACGTAGTGGCAGATTGTAATATTTAACAAAAATAAAATTTTGAAAAAAAAAATGTTGACATTTAAATAATTCGAAACTTGAGATTATCATCCGCTATTCGGTTTAAAGAAGGTGGCCAATTAAATTTTACATTTCTCACCAATTTATGTAGATTCAGGAAAAAAAGTCTTTTGAAAATGCAATTGCAATAAAAAAAAAAAATCTTCTGAACTAACTGTTCGATTTCGTTACTTTTGTGACCTATTGAAGCATAGGGCGTCCTATGTGCGTTAGTTTGTTATACCAAAACGCTATATTGATCCTGTTGAGCTATTCTAAGGTCTTCTTCGTATAGCCCTTCAACAAGAAATTCCTCGAGAAACTGTTGGAATAGAGGAAAATTTTATTTTCGCATTAATCAGAGGTATACGTTTTAGGGTAAATTATTTGTAACGAGATGGCTATGAATCATTCATTTGTTGTGACTCTAATTGAAGATTTGAGATACATTATACTAGAAGGCATCGACAATGCGTGTTCATATAAGTTAGGTAGATGGTTAGATGTGTTTTGCGGGAACTAACCCCAGAACCCTCGCGGAATGGAAACATCACTCTGTAAGGAACCAGCCAATAGCAGTGGAAGAGATTGCAACTCCTACAGGAACTAGCTATAGGTCCTACGAAAGGACGAAAAGGTTTAAGTAACAACACTATAATTTACTGATCCCCAGTGCACATTGTTACTCACTGCTCCCTAAGTAAGAGAATTTCCTGACGAGGAAATTTGCATTTTTTTTAATGGCTATTGACAATTTGCGCGTAAGCGGTGTAGAAAGACGATTAGAAAAAATCGTTTTAGAATCCAATGCCCTTTAACAATCTATATATAATTAATTATTATACAATAATAATTTGAGTTTACACGGCCGGCCGAGGCACAAATAAGTGGCAGTTACGATGATGAAGCTTTAGTATGATGATGGATTCTTATGGGAAAATTTACTTTAAAACGATTTGGTCCTTAATTGAGAGTACGTTTAATAATTAGGGCCCCTGATATAACCTTTCTCTGAATAAATAATACAAGATTTTGATTATTACTGCCATTCCTTACACTTCTAACGGTGAGAGTTAAATGAATGATGTTCGAACCAGGCCAGATTTTTTTTGTAATTTTGAATCTTATATCATAAACAGGGAGCGCGTGCAGCTGCGAAGTAAGGCCTGTAGCTACTAACTCCAATGACTCGAGTTCGAATCCGGCTGGGCAGAAAATTGTTTAGAAAAATTGGCTCTGTAGCGGTAGGTCAACTCCCTTGAGTTCTTGGAGCCCTCCTGGGGTCCACACAGCCTCTTAAATTGGGAACCCTCAATTGGGTGAAATCTGTACAACCGTTGGTCTATTAACAGTACTCTCTTACAAAGTACTGAACCTTTGACCCTTCATGGGCTATTGCGGTACAGATTTTAATTTTTAATATCATAAATAAATAATCAAGAATAAACAAAGCCGTAGGTTCGATGCCGATACTACCGATCGTTCTCTACCATCTTTCTAGTGACGCCCCTCCAAAACCAAATCTACTAAACAAGTTTTAAAGCAATACTTCCTTCTACGTTTCGGTCTACCCTCTTACGTTCACTCGTTGGTTCAATATTTATAGACATTTTAGAGATCCACTCGTTACTAAGCCCCACCACCTTAAACGTCGCAATGCTGTAACCTGAATTACATTTACCGAGAGCTGTTTTTTCTTTTGCCGTTAATTCATCCTTTTTCAATCTGAATATTTTACGTAATACTTTATTTTCAAATAACTTAAGGCGCTGCTCTTTCCTTAGTGTAAGAGGCTACTGCTCACTTCCATAAAGAACAGTGGGAAGGATAATAGTTTTGTAAATTATAACTTTTAAGTTATTGGAGAGAAGGCGTGAGCTAAGCAACTTAGAAACTAAAAATAACAGCCATTTCACGCCTCGGGTTTTATCCTTATATCTATCTATATAAAATTGGAAACCTACTTTTACTAACTCCAAAATTTGCTTTTATATCTTTCTTCAAATTCGTTTTATCGAGTTTTAACTGTACGTATAATCGATTTTTCTAGTTAGTTGTGTAAATACCTCCCTCGACCAAATTGTATCATCGATTACGTGGAACCTCGGGCCTTGCGTGTCGCGCTATCGCCGCAGCCGTGACCCGGTCGGATCTAACAAGCCATGGCGCCTTTTCATGGCATAATGATAGTTCAATTACTCTGACTGCTTGTATTAATTCAGAAAGTTTTCTTCCTGTTGTTAGCCACAATTTAAAAATAAATCAAGTAGCTGTTAGTTTAATTACAGTAGAAGAAGGTCGTGTTCTAAGAAGTCAGGCAAGGGTGTGAAACCGTATTATCTTCTTATAAAACGGTAATTTGAAGAAATTTATTGGTTAGTTGGTTTAAGATCAAGGCAGGGGTATGAGTTATGATGGCCTGTTAATACTCCACTACAAATTTATTAATGAGTTTGTGAACACATTAATAACGCTGTGACGTTTCGGCCTACAAGCCACCCTTAGGCAGAAAATCTCTAATGATTTGGACTATTAAATTAATTATAACTGCTATGGATCATGGCTCTAATTAAGTTCCACAAGTTAAAATGTAAGCCGCTTCCAACATTCTACTATAACGTTTTGTCTGATCCCAAATACTAATTAGAAACAAAAATAATATTTTAAGAAATACAAACTTTAACGCACTTGCTCAGCCTCCACTGGCTCATTACCAGTGATACGGCGAGAGGGATGCGCTGGGATCTCTCGAGCTCTGCTCTACCCCTCACACGTGGGGGATAGAGTGGGCTCAGGGATCCTCAAGTCGATTGTGTAAATATTGTATATATTGTTTTATCATTATGTTATTTTATTTATTTATTTTTCATACAGATAGTTTGATTATGTTCATTTTGTTTATTATTTTGTTTGTATATATTTTAAGAGAGTATTTATTTTATTTCATTTATTTATTTTTTTAAATTTAGTTATTTATTTTTTATTTTAGTATGTATGAGATCATTCATCACTATTACCTATTGCCCACAACTGTGTGGCAGATTGTAATATCTATCAATAAATAAATCTATCAATTTCAATTATAAAAATTAAATTAAATTAAGAAATACATCTAAAAACTGAAGAAATCGGCTTGCAAATAAATGAAGATAAAACAAAGTATATAGTTGTAGGCCCAAAAATTTACATGGTCTGAGTGGATAGAAAATCGTTTCCGAAAGTAGACAGTTTCAAATTCCTCGACTTCAAATGATTAACGGACTGAGATAGACCAGTGTGTAACATGCGCAAACGGTGCCTTCTCTCTGCCAAGGATAGAAAGCAGGATCGAAAGAGTTGGACGGAAAGTCCTCCAGACAATGACAGGATCGATCTGGTGTCAGAGCCTTAACACATGGAGAAGAACTAACATGAACTGCTTGAAGAGACTGCTCAGTCAATATCTCATGATATAAAGACAAGGTTGTTTAAATGGCTAAGACATGTGGTTCGATGCAATCCATCAGGACGCCACTACATAACAATGAATGCAAGTATAGTTGGCAAGAGATCACGTGCTAGGCCAAAAACCAGATGGATAGACAAAATCGACAAAAATGTGAAAGAACTATATAACAAACTGGAAAGCAGTAGATGCAAGATCAATTAGATCTTTAGAGACAACCGACAAAAAAAATTTAATAACTTATACTCTAGACATATTAAACCTACCTTTAGTTCATATTAGATAATTTGGTCCAGAGGGCTCCTGAACTTACAGGGTTGACTCACGGCTATAGTAACAGAATAAATAATTATCTCTCACTAACCTGAACTAGTATCACAGTGTCTAACTACTGAGCCATCCCACTCCTCTATTTTAAATTATTAACCATTTTACATTACTAACGATAATAAAAAATGTATATATATGAATAATAAAAGAATTTAATAATTAATTAAAGAGAAAAATAGAACACTAGAGACTGGAAAATAGTAGATAGCCCAACGTGCCAATCTCTGCTGATTCCAATCATACATACATAGCATTGTTGTATTTTGTAAGTTTTATTCGTTAATATATTAAGTTGATATTCGATATTTGAATCTCCCGAAACCATAAAATATTATTTTTTATGGAAACATAAAATTTTTATTTATTTTTATAATTTATTTATTGTTATTTACAACTATATAAAAATATATACAAGAAGTAAATTTGCTGTAGGTGAAATAGTGAAATAATACAAACATGTGGAGAATCTATCCTTTGATTGAACTCCAATAACATTCCTAGAGGAGAAGATCTCGAGGCCATCTTCTTTTCAGACGCTTAGGAGGATTATTAGTTAATGAAGGAGAAGCAAGGTTAGAAACAAGTGAATTTGGGTGGTTGGGAAGTTTATCATGGAAGGATTGGTATCTGGTTCTGGCCAAATCGGCAACATATGGGACATTGAGGTCCTGATGGATGACTTAATTTGTGACAAAGTAAGGAGCATTAAGGATTGGATTCCGGAGGAATTTGATGGTTTAGTTGAGCCCTAAAGCTCAACTCTGTATGTCCAGATAGGCCTTATATCAGTCTTTTGTAATGGATTGGCAATTTAGACCGTTTGTCTAGTAAATGTTGTAATAGTCGGAATCGACGAGCAGTTTCTTGTCTTTTTAGTCTTGTATGAGGATTCCATATCATTTGTTTCTCCAGACGTAGTTCTAAGTAACGGATCTGTTCGACAGGAATAAGTAGGATACTATTAAAGAATAGTGTGGGGCAAGAGGCCATGGGCTTACGACGAAGGGTAAATGTGATTTGGTGAGATTTATTGGAATTAATTTTAATTCTCCAGTTTTAACATAAAAATATAAATTTATTTATTGAAAATATTTAGTAATGAACTAAAAAATGATATCACAGTAAAATTGTGTACAACAGTTTCATCCTTACTGTTACAATACGAAACTTCCAAAACAGATGATCCATATCTCTTCCTGACTGCCTGTAAATAATATCTGATAAATGTTGTAATATTTATTATATTCTACTAGCTATTGTCGGGAAAAAGTAATAGTTATAAATTATACGAAAAATGAGAGTGCCGAAAATAAGCGAGCTCATGAAAGAAGATAGGATGGTCAGTAATATGACTTCTCCCGTAATATGTGCCCTTCAGCAACCGCACTCTATATTCTATTGTGTTGAGAACTTTCCTTCTCCTGCTATATTTATTATTTTATTGTTAAAGTACCTCCAAGGGCCAATTATTTGTATTTTAGTTGAAAAATACTTAAAGTTATTTAGTAAATATTTCGGAAAATTCCTATTCTTTAAATTAATATTAGCTGATGTTTAAAAAAAAAAAAATAATAGAGGTTTTCATTTTATTCGAGAAAAACCAAAGAAATAATAATTTCGTTTACATATTTTTATATTATATACACAACTTTCTTTTACCAATTTACTTTGAGAGAAATTGATCCTAATATATTTCTACAGTTATTTATGTATTGTTCAGACCATACTTCTTCTTACTATATATATTTTATATAAAGAAAAATAAGCAAAAGTCTAATCTGACTATTGTCGTAATATCCATGGCAAAAAAAATATACATATTCAAATGCTTTCCTATTTTATTTTCATCCACTGTTTGTTAATATTACAAATGAGAGATGGTTATTTTTTCATAATAAGCAAAACAAAAAGAAATTTTAAAAATTTGTTTTTCTGCTGCTATGAAAATTCATACAAAAGGATTTCTTTGGGACTCCACTAAACCTTCGAATTCTATTCTTCGAACCAGATATCAATCCTTCCATTATAAACTTACAAACCACCCAAACCCAATAGTTTCTATCCTTGCTCCTTCTTCCGTTCCTGACAATCCTCCGAG
>NW_027114384.1:218798-222584 GCF_000696795.3 Halyomorpha halys | reverse complement strand
GAATATGAAGATGGTCAGGGAGGCGGTCAAAAAGGAACAAAATATATGTTGACAATGTAATATAATAAGATGACAATAAAGTATATAAGGCGGGGATTGAAAGTATGAAGAAGATGGGGGAGGAGGGGGGTATAGTCGTCAAAATGAACAAAAAATAGTTAAAAAGTATTTATTAGCCAACGTTTTTATAAATTTAATTTATGTTGCCTATATTATCGTCATTGTATTATCTTAACTATATTATCTATCTATATAATTACATATTCTATCATTTAATTTCTATTTATGTTTCCTATTAAAAAAATTAAATCTGAACCCCTAAAAAGCATGAAGGGATTCAGTATATTGTAAGGGAGTACTGTTACTAAATCATCAGTTGTGCAAGGTGGTGAATTGGTCAGAATCACGCTCGATCACTAAATTTGCTCTAATTGGCTCCCGAACCCACAGGGCTGACTCGACTACAGGTAACATATAATAATTTTCTGCCACAGCTGGATTTGAGCCCGGGTCCTTGAAGTTAGTTGTCCATTGCCTTACCAATGAGCTACCCCCTCCCTTATGTGCCCTATATTATATAATAATTATAGTTATTGTTACTATCATAGTTTACTATAATTTTTATAGTTTAATATATATTTTCTTGTATTTCACGTATGTTTAACTATTTTAACCATCATCTCCCACCACTCTAGGTCTATGCCCCTTCCGCCTTTGCCATTGGTTAGCTATCTTTGAACAAGAAAAGTGTTCTTATTAATTTATTTTCATCTTATTTCCTTAGTTTTCCATTTTTTAGTGTGTACGATTTTTGTGTTTTATTTCTCTTGTATTTATTTTTCTTTTTTTACGTGTTATTGCGTCTCCTGTTCATTTTTAATCTAATAATCTGTAATTTCTTTTTTATACATACTTATTGTTTTACATCTCATTTTTTGTCTAATTTTTCGATTATATTTACATTATTTTTACTCCACCTTAGTTTACTTCTTTTTCATCTTATTATCTTACATTGTCAACATATTTTTAGTTGTTTTGTATCTTTATTAGCCCTGGTGAAGCCCGGTTAAGTGGGATGAAACGTCGGCAAACAAATCGTTGACAATTATTTTTTGTTCCTCTTTTACCGCAACACTGTCCATCTCCTTTATACTATATATTTATGTACTAATATATAAATTTGGAGAACTGATTTGATTTTGACTATAACTTGGCCGTATATAATATTTATTAATCTTAGTTATTCTTAACTTTTTTTTTAACTTTACTATCAAGGCTAATTTTTTTTTCTCTACCTTCACTTCCACAGCAACCCTGTGACAGAGAGGACTACTGTACTTTTCACGCACACAAGTGCACATGCCTCTGTAAGATACAAATTGATTGATATGCATTTTGTTACCATATTATAATAAAAAATTATAAATTATAAAAAATAAATAAAATATAGAGTTATAGTTAGAATAGGGAGCGGGGTGGCTCAGTGGTAAGGCACTGTGCAATTCCAAGGACACCAGTTCAAATCCGGCTGTAACAGATAATAATTTATTCTGTAGCCGTGAGTCAACCATGTGGGTTCGGGAGCCTTTCGGTGTCCATCCCGATTCTCACCTGAACACCTACTTGAACAACTGTTGGTATCGTAACAGTACTTCCTTGCAATGCATTACATCCCTATCCCCTAATTGGATGTAGTTTTACAGATTGAATTTAATTTATTTATTTTTTTTTTTTTAAATAAAACATGAAATAATATAAATTCTGTTTAAATCGAATTAAACGTTCTGTCCATTTATAATGCCTATGTTTTATTTATAACTAAAAATTACATTTTCTATATTTCTATCATCGGTATATATATGAAGATATCTTTGTAGTATAAAAATGGATATCTTTGTAGTATAGACGATATTCAAAAAGAGATGAATAATTAAAAGTTAAATCTATAATTACTTTATTTTGAGTATAATCCCCAATCACCCCATCTTGTTTCATTAACGCCATCTCACTAAAGAATCTTTAGCCAGAAATAGACCGTTTAAGTTTTAAAAGCTCTTTTAAAGTTTTAAGACAAAAAGCTGTTTTCTCCTCGGGGCCCCTAAAATTGCTATTAAAATTTAACAGGGCCCCCGCAACAAGGCTATTTCCGACCTATCCTTAAAGCCGACAAACTGCTCTTAGCCTTCTACGCTCTTTGAATTTCTAAAAGCAGAAATTTAAATTTAGTCGAAATTAAATGAATAAAGATCAACTTAAGGAGATGTAAAACTCACTTAAGTTTTTTTTTTATTCTTTACGATTATGCCTTAGGATGTTTACTAGACTTTTTTTCCTCTCAATTCACTTTATACAAATTGATGCACACTTTATAAACAGCGGTTTTAGTTAGTATCGTTAGAGATGTCTTATTTTTCCAGGCTTATTTGCTTTGTTTTTTTATTTATTTATTTAATGTGATTTACAACTGTACAATTAATAAATACAATAAGTGAATATGTTGTATGTTTCAATTACACTTGAAAATCTTGGGAAGGAACGACCCATTGGTGGTACTTAAGCATTAATTTAAATCAGAAGGTCCCGTGGACACCTCCTTTTCAGACGCCTCGGAGGATTATCAGGGATTATTAAGAATTGGAGATTAAGAATTAATGGGTTAGGATAGGTCTTCAACGAATGTATATATATGTATCCATTACACATGGATATAAATATATATATTTCATTAAGTCTTCTTCCTTTGAAAAGTATATAGGTCTTCTGAGTCTTCCCAGATCTGAGTTTAAGTAACCGGGAGCAATGACGTTAGTAAGGAGTTTCAAAGGAAAGAAGAGAAGGCATTTGAGGATTACAGAGGATGAACCCCCTGCGGTTACAGGAACTATCAACAATTGTACAACTTGTGTGTGGCCTCTACCACCCGCTGCCATCTCCGTTTCCACCAAATTATCGGCTATTTTGGATTTATCTTTTAATCTTTAAACAAAGGGAGGCTACTAAACAAATCTGAAATATTAACAGTTATCGTGGGGAATTATAAGCCTCTGATGTTCGTTTACACAGGTAAAATCTATTTTTGTTTTTGTTTGTCCTAATTTCCCTTTTGTTTGCTCTGAGGGAGCGAAGCGGACGAAAAGCAGACTCGGGATAGACAGCCATTCCTTCCCATTCCAACCAGAAATATTCAGGGTTTGCTTTGAGGCATTCTTCCACCATTTCACAAAGTAACCGCTAACAAAATCCGACCGCTTTATAGGTTGAGCAGGGAATTCGAACTGGTTCAACAGGGAAAATTCCTTATTCCAAGAAACGTGAATGAATTGTTTTATGTTTTTGAAAATTTTACAATGTAATGCTTTTTATATACTATGTAGTAAGGCGGAGTCAATATCATCTCGACCAAGACTGATTTTCAAGCAGCATAGGAAGTATATGTTTTTTAGGCAGGCAGTAAATATGTCGATGAAGTGAATTTCACATGCCACTAGGCAGAGGTTATCAAAACAACTATTCTCCCTCTAAAGAGGCCGGTATAAAAATGAATAATGCAGAATGTGGTGTGAAGGGGGGTGGGGAGGGGGGAGAAAGACTAAACGGAAATATGTTCAATATGTAAATGGCAGGGAGAGCTTTTCATTGCCCTCAGCACCTGTTGGCGATAAGGAACGGCTTTTCCGATAATATGGAAAATACATCAATTAGGAATTTTAGGGTTTTTTTTTTTAAATTGAATGACTTCATTTAACTATACACCATAACTGAATATGAAGATGGTCAGGGAGGCGG
>NW_027114384.1:213405-218748 GCF_000696795.3 Halyomorpha halys | reverse complement strand
GAATATGAAGATGGTCAGGGAGGCGGTCAAAAAGGAACAAAATATATGTTGACAATGTAATATAATAAGATGACAATAAAGTATATAAGGCGGGGATTGAAAGTATGAAGAAGATGGGGGAGGAGGGGGGTATAGTCGTCAAAATGAACAAAAAATAGTTAAAAAGTATTTATTAGCCAACGTTTTTATAAATTTAATTTATGTTGCCTATATTATCGTCATTGTATTATCTTAACTATATTATCTATCTATATAATTACATATTCTATCATTTAATTTCTATTTATGTTTCCTATTAAAAAAATTAAATCTGAACCCCTAAAAAGCATGAAGGGATTCAGTATATTGTAAGGGAGTACTGTTACTAAATCATCAGTTGTGCAAGGTGGTGAATTGGTCAGAATCACGCTCGATCACTAAATTTGCTCTAATTGGCTCCCGAACCCACAGGGCTGACTCGACTACAGGTAACATATAATAATTTTCTGCCACAGCTGGATTTGAGCCCGGGTCCTTGAAGTTAGTTGTCCATTGCCTTACCAATGAGCTACCCCCTCCCTTATGTGCCCTATATTATATAATAATTATAGTTATTGTTACTATCATAGTTTACTATAATTTTTATAGTTTAATATATATTTTCTTGTATTTCACGTATGTTTAACTATTTTAACCATCATCTCCCACCACTCTAGGTCTATGCCCCTTCCGCCTTTGCCATTGGTTAGCTATCTTTGAACAAGAAAAGTGTTCTTATTAATTTATTTTCATCTTATTTCCTTAGTTTTCCATTTTTTAGTGTGTACGATTTTTGTGTTTTATTTCTCTTGTATTTATTTTTCTTTTTTTACGTGTTATTGCGTCTCCTGTTCATTTTTAATCTAATAATCTGTAATTTCTTTTTTATACATACTTATTGTTTTACATCTCATTTTTTGTCTAATTTTTCGATTATATTTACATTATTTTTACTCCACCTTAGTTTACTTCTTTTTCATCTTATTATCTTACATTGTCAACATATTTTTAGTTGTTTTGTATCTTTATTAGCCCTGGTGAAGCCCGGTTAAGTGGGATGAAACGTCGGCAAACAAATCGTTGACAATTATTTTTTGTTCCTCTTTTACCGCAACACTGTCCATCTCCTTTATACTATATATTTATGTACTAATATATAAATTTGGAGAACTGATTTGATTTTGACTATAACTTGGCCGTATATAATATTTATTAATCTTAGTTATTCTTAACTTTTTTTTTAACTTTACTATCAAGGCTAATTTTTTTTTCTCTACCTTCACTTCCACAGCAACCCTGTGACAGAGAGGACTACTGTACTTTTCACGCACACAAGTGCACATGCCTCTGTAAGATACAAATTGATTGATATGCATTTTGTTACCATATTATAATAAAAAATTATAAATTATAAAAAATAAATAAAATATAGAGTTATAGTTAGAATAGGGAGCGGGGTGGCTCAGTGGTAAGGCACTGTGCAATTCCAAGGACACCAGTTCAAATCCGGCTGTAACAGATAATAATTTATTCTGTAGCCGTGAGTCAACCATGTGGGTTCGGGAGCCTTTCGGTGTCCATCCCGATTCTCACCTGAACACCTACTTGAACAACTGTTGGTATCGTAACAGTACTTCCTTGCAATGCATTACATCCCTATCCCCTAATTGGATGTAGTTTTACAGATTGAATTTAATTTATTTATTTTTTTTTTTTTAAATAAAACATGAAATAATATAAATTCTGTTTAAATCGAATTAAACGTTCTGTCCATTTATAATGCCTATGTTTTATTTATAACTAAAAATTACATTTTCTATATTTCTATCATCGGTATATATATGAAGATATCTTTGTAGTATAAAAATGGATATCTTTGTAGTATAGACGATATTCAAAAAGAGATGAATAATTAAAAGTTAAATCTATAATTACTTTATTTTGAGTATAATCCCCAATCACCCCATCTTGTTTCATTAACGCCATCTCACTAAAGAATCTTTAGCCAGAAATAGACCGTTTAAGTTTTAAAAGCTCTTTTAAAGTTTTAAGACAAAAAGCTGTTTTCTCCTCGGGGCCCCTAAAATTGCTATTAAAATTTAACAGGGCCCCCGCAACAAGGCTATTTCCGACCTATCCTTAAAGCCGACAAACTGCTCTTAGCCTTCTACGCTCTTTGAATTTCTAAAAGCAGAAATTTAAATTTAGTCGAAATTAAATGAATAAAGATCAACTTAAGGAGATGTAAAACTCACTTAAGTTTTTTTTTTATTCTTTACGATTATGCCTTAGGATGTTTACTAGACTTTTTTTCCTCTCAATTCACTTTATACAAATTGATGCACACTTTATAAACAGCGGTTTTAGTTAGTATCGTTAGAGATGTCTTATTTTTCCAGGCTTATTTGCTTTGTTTTTTTATTTATTTATTTAATGTGATTTACAACTGTACAATTAATAAATACAATAAGTGAATATGTTGTATGTTTCAATTACACTTGAAAATCTTGGGAAGGAACGACCCATTGGTGGTACTTAAGCATTAATTTAAATCAGAAGGTCCCGTGGACACCTCCTTTTCAGACGCCTCGGAGGATTATCAGGGATTATTAAGAATTGGAGATTAAGAATTAATGGGTTAGGATAGGTCTTCAACGAATGGGATGTTAAGGTCTTTGTGGATAAGTTTATTTGTAACGTAATAAGGAGCATCAAAGATTTTACGTAGGATTTTGGATTGTAAGGATTGGATGCGGGAGGAATTTGATGGTTTGGTAGAGCCCCAGAGCTGAATTCCATATATCCAAATTGATCTGATTATTGTAGTGTATATTTTTTTGTAGTGAATGGGAAGCTTAGAGCGTTTGTCAAGTAAGTGTAGTAGCAATCCACGAGTTGTTTCTTGTCGTTTCAGTCTTGAATGTGGATTCCAAGTATGTCTTTTTTCAAGATGGAGTTTTAAGTATCGAATCTGTTCAACAGGCGTTTTATTTGCTTTAATTTCCCTTTGGAATAAGGTGTAATTATATTCTTTTACGCCTACCTAATCATTCTTAAAAATGTATTTAATTAAGTAGTTCAATGTTAGAAGAAAATTATTGTTATAAATTCCTAGTTTATATAAATTAAAAAAAAGTATGACCTAAAATACCAAGCTAAACAATAATTTAAAGTAACAATAACTTCGAAAAGAACCATTAAAAAATAGATAATTTTACATACGATGGTAACAATTCCAAATTTATTTGAATAGCTAATTTTTTTTTTTTAAGTTTTGTTAATTTCTTCCTTATACATTTTGCTTGTTTCACTACTTTGCCTGGAAGAATCTATTTCTTCTATCTCTTCTAGCAACGCTGTTCGTAGTTTGGTTCTTGTCACTTTTTGACCCCTCCTCGCTAACTCTATTGAACTATCTATTAGATATAAGAATGAGGTCATTTAAATATATTATTATTTATTAAATAAACCAAAAATTCGTATCCATTTATGTCTCAACACTTTATTTTCACCAGTCCAACGTTTCGGCCATTCTAGCCACCCTCAAGGACATCTTCAATATATTTCTTCCTCACATTAATTTAAAGTTTCTTTTGCAGGCTATTCTATATTTGAAAAAAAATGTTTTGGTTTTATTTTGAAACAGACGTATTTTAAAGATATTACCGTTGATAGGGGTTCCTTTCTCCACTGCGGTCTATAGACTATCCCAAAGCTAGTAAGGTTGTCAAAATGTAACCAAAGTCTACTGTACAAACTATAGAACACAAAATGCAAATAATGTTTTTTTGTACTTCACCCTTTGACATGTATGTTTACGTTTTTTGAGGCCGTAAAAAAAAAAAAAAGATATATAACTTCTTTTAATATTTTTATTTCAATATAGATCTTCTTTTTTTCCTTCTTCCTTCCACTTTCCATTGCTTAATTTTTTTTTCACAGACATTTGTTTATTATGTCCAAACCAACATATTTTTTTTCCTATGGAATAAAAAAATAAACTCTCGTGTTATTTACATCTGGATTTTCTCGCTGCTCTTCTACAGCAATCCATTTCTTCAGTTAACAGCATTTTGTGAAGTCGGGCATTAATTATCAATGTTGTTGTTGTTGATTGTTGCATAAAGGCGTAAAACCCTCTGGTCATCAACGCCTATGGCATGATAAAAGTAAAAAAATAAATAAATAAATAAATAAATAAATAAATATAGAAATAAAAAAAAAATAATAAAATAAAATAAGTAAAAAACATAAAAAAATAAAAATCGAAGGCGATGTGCTTTTAAAAATTCAAACACTCGTGTAATTTTAGCTTCCTCGTCTGCGAGAGCTTCGGATAAATTTGGGTTCAGTCCTATCCTGTTTATTGTTGGCAAATAGTGAGTACATTCTTCAAAAATATGTCTAATCGTAAGAATGGACTGACAATATTTGCACGTTAGAGGTGGCAGTTTTCTGATGAGGTGAGAGTGCGTGAGGAGAGTTATTATCAATTATCAATGTTTTCGAGACTTACGCCGTTATAGACTGAAATACAGACTTGTATATGAAGGGTACCCACTTGAGCTCTAGAGGACAGAATTTAATGTTGTAGTGGCATTTGTTCTCCGATTTCCCGTTCAATATCTTCGGTGGATGTTCCTTTATTATTATTGATTGATCCAGGATATTTGAAATTCTTTACTTTTTTAAAAAATATTTTTTATTAAAAGCCTTATGAGGTGCTTAAGTGTTCTGTTCTTTTTTAATTGATATTTAGCCCCAGTTTTTCATAAGATGCTATATTATATTATAGTTCTATTTTAGGCTAGCATGTGTTCCTTATCAGAATGTTGTTACACCTCTCTTCCACCTTTTATACTCATCTAAATCCAAAACCTCATTAGCAGATTTGGAATGATACTACTCGTTCTGTGCTCCGTTGGCTAGAACTGGCTCCATTTGTTACGTTATTCGGAGCGCAGGGAGCGGACGATACACCGGGTGCCTGATGGATGGCACTCACATCCCGCCACATGTCACAGCTGGAAGGGTCATCTCCCGACACGAGTCCTATCTGCATATGGACCGTTGTAAATTCGCTGAACCGTATTTCATATTCATTGCTCTTCCTGAATTGGAAAGTGAAATTTACTAAACATGTGTGTTCATCATAAGTAGACATCTATTCCTCTTGCATAGGCAATTCTAATAATATATATCATTATGAATAATAGAACAATATATTTCCTTTTATGATTGGAGAAGTTTGTCGGGGGGTGCGGTCAGCAAAGAACAACATAAATAAACAAAACCATATTTATTTATTTTATGCTGACGTTTCGA
>NW_027114384.1:203764-212480 GCF_000696795.3 Halyomorpha halys | reverse complement strand
TACTATTCCTTTTCAATTGTATGTTACTCTAAATGTTGTTGTTATCTCTTTTGTTCTATAGCCCTGATGAAGACCTGAAACACAGGTCGAAACGTCGGCATAAAATAAATAAATATGGTTTTGTTTATTTATGTTGTTCTTTGCTGACCGCACCACCCGACAAACTTCTCCAATCATTAATCTACGGTCAACTATCTACACCTCATTATTTCCTTTTATATATTTACAATATATTTTTTTCTTTCTCTTCAATGAATAATATTTGTAAAAAAAAAAAATTGCGTCCAATACTTTCATATAGAAGTATAAGTGGTGATTTACCAATGAGCAGACCGTCTACAAGTCTATATCATATCATTGTACCTTAATTCACATATGATTATAAATGTTGGCAGAAGATAGTTGACTGCATGATGTAGATTGTAGTGCCACCCATAGCGCAGTGGTTAAGATACAGTCTTACCAATTTTAATGTCTATTGGGCGGTGCCAGTTCGAATCCGGCCTGGGATGTTGACTTTTTTCATTGAATGGCGGGTCTCACAAAATGAAGAACTTTGACCTCCCCCCCCCCAACCATGGTTAGGCACTATAGGACTCCAATGGAAGTCTTGGCCGAAAAAGAAAAAAAAATGGATTGTAGGAAGATAGACTGTGTAGCTGTCAATAAAGATATCAAAATAGTAGAAAAGACTATTAATTTTTAACCAACGTTTCGTCCCACTTGTCAGGGCTTTCAGATTGAAACGGAGATGACGAGTCGTTGGTTAACAATAAATAGTTTTTTTTTACTATTTTGATACCTTTATTGACCGCAACCAGGACTATCTCTCTACAATCTACTTCACGTGGTCAAGTATCTATGATTCAAATTATATTTCGTAACTATCAATTCTATTCTACTTATTGAACCTTTTTAAAGAATATTTATAGTTCCAACGATTGCAATTATAATTTAATTTCATTTGCTGCGCTCTCTTGTTATCTGATGAAGCTTTGCAATGTGGGCCGAAACGTTAGCTCACATTAATAACATCAATTTTATGACTATTTGAGTTTTTCTTCGACCGCAATTTAATTATGAATGTACTTGCAGATTACTCTCTTGAGTCCGTAGGTTTTCTCCAAAAGTATTATCTAATGTTCAGTAAGGCAGATCATGGGGAGATCGTAGACACAAAACTTTTTTAGCATTTCCATTTGACATATCAATGATTTGCTTAAATAGTAATTTGACAAAAAATGTTTTACCGTTGATAGGGCTTTCTTTCTCTAATGCGGTCTACAGACTATCCCTAAGCTAGTAGTGTAAGTAACTAAACTCTACTGTACAATCTATAGAACGTTAAATGCACAATACATTTTTGTTTTGTAATTCATCGCCCTTTGACATGTATATATTTACGTTTTTTGAGGCCATAAAAAAATAAAATAAAATAATAATAAAAACAAAATATACACTTTGAATTGATTACATAAAGTATGGATTTTGTCTGTTTTTATATTTTATATGAGGCTTATTATCTAATAATTATAAAATTATTTTTAATACATTTTGTAATTAAGTTTTTTTTGTTTTTTTTCCAGGTAAGAATCGTGCGCAGACTTTTTCATATTCATTGTGGTGAGAAACATATTAATTTTTTTTTTTTCTACTTAGTACTTTTTATTCATGAATACTTTTTATCTATAGATTTTTATTTTTTTTTTGCTTTGAAACCCTTTTTTATCCTAAATTTATAGTTAATAAAACAATCTGTAGTTGATAAAAACGAATAAAAACAAACATATAAATTGATGGTATAACTCATGAATAGGTATCTAAAAAAGGATGAATAGAAAAGTATAAAATGAGGGGTTTTAAAGTTTTATTTAAATTGAAATTAATGACCTCGAACAGGAAGGTGGAGTGGAAAGGGGAGAAAAAAGGCAATATTTGAAAAATGCATTCCTTTCCTAAGGAAAAATTCCAGACCTTCGGAGAGAGAGAGTTCACCGTGAGAGGCCTCAGGTTTGGATCTCGCGGAACAATACCAGATAGAACAAGGAGCTTCTTAGAAGGCCTAGGTGTTAGCATTGGGGATATTGCGATCTTGGCAGAAAATATTATTATGGACTCCCTGGGTATCATACACCATCACCTGTATGGGAATTAGCTCGGACATTATTCATTGTTTTATTTATTTATTTTAATATGTGGACCTGTCGATTTGTGTGTTTTAACTTATTTATTCATTAAATTATTTTATTTTATTAGTATTATTATTTATTTTATTTTTTTAAAACTTATTTGTCCATTCAAATGTTTCTTGTGACCGGCTTTTTATTATATTTTCCTTTGAATCTATGTGTTAGTCTTGTTCTCGTAAAATGTATTTATTTGTTTGGTTTTTAGTAAGCTGATTTTCTGCTGTGACTATTATTAATGGTCTGATCTCACATTGCCGTCTAATAATGAATTTGTTTAGCGGGTCACTGAAGAGGATCTAGAAGGGTGAATTCGGAAGAGTGAATTTGTTGATCGGGTGAATTAAAAATTACGAATTGATTAGTATGCTGTGTGATGTAGCAACCTGATGTATTTGTGCAGCATAGATGAATGAATTATTTCTCTCTCATTATTGGAAGCTAGGTGGCACAGATGTAAGGTGCTGTACTACTAACTCCAAGGAAATGGGTTCGTATCCGGCTGTGGCAGACAATTATTTATTCTTTTACTGTAGCCATGAGTCAACACTGTGGGTTCTGGAGTCACTCAGATTTTTAATTATTATTATTATTATAACTTATCAACTAAGATATTTCTCTATATTTATAGTTCCTCACCTCACAATTTTTTAGGTAATGGCAAATAGATTATTTTTCTTCTCTTCTGAAATAGCTATGTTTGGTCAGTAAAGGACTCTAGTCATATCGCTGAGTGGTCAATAAATAGGACCGAACAACAACAAATACGACGTAAGATATGGACTACGACAGTAGGTGACCTAGACATGCGGACTATCAATGGGCGCCGTTATCAATGGAGCATTTTATCAGAGCCTCCATTCATCCGCTCCTCAATGGCCATTCGCTCCGTTCTTTGTGTTCTCCCTTCTCGGTCCTTTCTTTATATTACCTTCGGAAGAGAGGGATTGGAAATATGGAATTGTTCGCCCTAGTACTTAAATATCTCTCATTAAAACGCCGTGAGGCGTAAATGTTTTCAGATTCCGATTTTTTATAAATTCCTTCATGTTTTAAAATTAAGATTATGAAATCCTTCTAAAGGAAGAAAAAAAGGCAGTTATATCACCCCAATTTTTGATTACTTTAATGAATAATTACTAGCCAAAATCGATAAGTCTGCCAAGTATAGGCAGGGGGGAATAAAAAATGGCGGCTGTTTCAAAAGCTTAAAAAAACACTAATTTTTCATTCGGATCCTTATATCTTAAAAACTACCAACAATACTAGAAAATCGAAGAGAATATTATTTAAAGAAGAGTAAATTTGCTGAAATATTAGCCCTAAAATAGCTATTTACGACCAGTAGTTCTCGAGATATAGCTGTTTAAAAAGAGAAATTTCTTAAAAATCTACTGAAAGATTAGTAGTTAATTAATTTATTTTGAAAAATCTATATATCAAAAACCATTTGACGTACAGATGTCTATTAGCACTCAAATTAAAGCTAGTTAAATCAGCTATAATGTAGTTTATGATTTTTATATTCGTAGGAGTAGTAGTTTTTATGATATTTGACAAAATTAACTCACAAAATGTTAATTTCTAGTTGTTCGCATAAAATATAGGAGTTTTGAAAAAATATATCTCTAGATCCATAAGACGCACATATGTCAGCCAACACTCAAAATAAAGTAAATTTAACTTACTATAAAGTAGTTTATGACACTTATTTTCGTAAGGGTAGTAGTTTTTATGATATTCACATATAAACATAAATTTGGCAAATGAATATTTGTCCGAACAACTATAAATCAATTTATTTTAGCAAATGTCATGTAAACTATTGTTGCTACAAAGATAAACATCATAAACTAATTTATAGCTCATTAAACTAGCTTTAATTGGAATGCTAATAGACATCTGTACGTCAAATGGTTTTTGAGATATAGATTTTTAGTTAGAGAACTAACTACTGATTTTTCAGTACGACCCATACAACATGTTTACGAAATGTATTATATCTATTTTACGTAAATAACTCAATTAGGGTTCATATTTTAGCAAATTTACTCTTCTTTAAATGTTGCTCTCTTAGGTTTCTTGTTTCCTACTTTTTAAGATATAGAGCTTCGAATGAAAAATTAGTTTTTTATCATTTGAAAACAGCCGCCATTTTTTATTCCCCCTACCTATACTTGGCAGACTCATCAATTTTGACTAGTAATTATACATAGTTTTCATTAAAGGAATCAAAATTTGGGGTGAGATAACTGTTTTTTTTCTCCTCTTGGGCTCTTTAACGATTTTAAACAATTTACAGTATTATTGATAAAATATTAATACAATTTTAGAACTGCATCAATTTTAAAAATCTTTATGCAGGCAATTCTACCCAGTCATTATTTTCAGTCCACAATTACCCTATGAGTCTTTAAAACATTAGGGAATCATATAATCTTATTAATAAGCCATCTTTAGCTATGTATAATTATCTATTTTGTGAATTATTCATATTAAAATTTTTAATCACAGTTAATTGTCACTATTATAATTTATAACAATATTTGTTACCTTCTCCTCACTTAGGTCAGGCGTTTAATTTATTTATTTCAACTATATTTTGGTTAAATTTTCAATTTATTTTATTATTACAATTCATATCAAGGTTAATTACAATTATGAACATTAATTTTATACCATATTTTTCATAAATTAATTTTACTTAAATTGTGATAGATTGACTTTGAGGATGGCCGAATTGGCCGATACATTTGATATGTAAAGAGACATAAATTGTTTTATGACTGAAAATGGATAAAATTTATTTTATTTGAACAATAATAACCAGTCTCAAGAAAATGGAAAGATTATAAATAAATTATTTATTTAAGTATGCAAGGAAGTACTGTTACTAGACCAACGGTTGTGCAAGGAGGTGATTTGGTCAGGATCATGCTCGACCACTAAATTTGAATTTTCCTCAATATAAAGTACCCACTTTTTGACGTTGAGTGGAACCCACTGACGGGACTTACGATTACAGTGACAGAATAAATAATTATCGTCACAGCCAGATTCCAGTAAGTAGGAACACAGCCTTACCACTCAGCCACCCCACTCCTCCTTGAAATATTTAATTATTTGTAATTGTTAATACTTACTCAGATAACCATATTACCATTAACTTAATATACTCAGATGAGATGAATTAACAGTAGTAAAATATGGAAAAATATAAACTATAAAATAATTTTACAGCCAATTTAAGGATAAGGAACACAGAATTGCTATTACGCTCAAGTCAATTTAGCACAATTAAAATAAACCTATGAAATACATAAAATAAGAAAAATATATATATTATATCTTTATTAATAAATTTGCAGCATTTTATTTTTTAATTTACTTACTTGCATTTATTAATAATTTATATCCTTCACTATTTTTGAATTTTATTACCAATAGCTTATAACACAATTATATAACCTATAACCTACCCCAAAACAAGGTTTGTTACATTATCGTTTTATTTCACCTAGTATTGGCGGGATCGTTGGACATGTAATATGATTTCACAAAGAAGGTTGAGACTATTTGGATAATTTTCGTTATTATTAATAATTTATACTTTTGCCTACCTATATACAAAATTAATTCATGTAGTGTGGCAAGCAAAGATGGGCTCAAATTAGTTATAGTTAAACTAATAGCTGAAATTGCCATGATTACGATATTTACTTATCAATGGTTCATTCATAAATATGGGTCGTGTCCAAGGCAATTTTGCTAATTTTTACCCAACTCTGATGGCAAGTAAAAATTTTGTAATGCGAGCATCTAACCAAATTATATTTTTATATAATAGATAGATTCAATACTTAGGACTCCATCTTGACAAGGACTTACTTGGAATCCACACACAAGACTGAAACGACAAGAAACTGCTCGTAGATTCCGATTGCTACAACACTTACTTGACAAACGCTCTAAACTTCCCATTCACTACAAAAAATTAGTATATACTACAAAAATCAGACAAATTTGGACATATGGAATTGAGCTCTGGGGCTCCACCAAACCATCAAATTCTTCCCGCATTCAATCGTTACAATCCAAAATCCTACGTAAAATCCTTGATGCTCCTTATTACGTCACAATTAACTCATTCACAAAGACCTTAACTTCCCATTCGTTGCAGATTTGACCCAAAACAGATATGCGTCTTTTCATTCCAAACTCCTTAACCATCCTAACCCGTTAATTCTTAATCTTTCATCCTTAACAATCCCTGATAATCCTCCGAGGCGTCTGAAAAGAAGATGGCCACGGGACCTTCTAATTTAAATTAATGTTTGAAGTACCACCAATGGTGGTTCCTTCCCAAGATTTCCAAGTGTATATGAAACATACTACATATTTACTTATTGTCTTATTTTGTACAGTTGTAAATTACATTAAATAAAAAAAAATATAATAGATACAGATAAATATTATTTTGTATTTTTGGTCGTCATATATATATTCATTAATCTTTAATAATTTTTTTAAAAACTTTTTTTTCATTTTTAAAAACCAATATTATCAGAAAATAATAAAATAGAAACATAAGTTCATTGGTTCGAGTCGGGATCGTGTTAGAGTGCTTCTCTATAGAGCTCAGACACTGTGGCGACTCTTGGAGTTCTCTTTTTGTTTGTTCCCTTCATGTTCTCATTGAGTGTTAATATTATCATTTGACATTATGATAGTAAAAAAAAACAAAGAACTAATGAAGAAAATTCATAAATGGAAAAAAACCCTTTGAATCACATTTTTTAAGGTAAAACTATAAAAAATTAAAAATTTATTACAGTTGTATCCTATACATAAACACTTTTCACTTAAATATAAAATTTATTTAAGGTGAATGTAAATTTTAAGACCAAATTATTTTACCAATTTTAATTAACAAACTATTTTTAAAAAATCATTTATTGATATTTACAAAAATCACAATGGTATGATTCACACTTATTACCTGTTATTACTACCCGATGATAGTAATCTAATAACATGTGTACATAAGAAGGTCATTAGGCTTATTTTCAGGTACCTCGGAGAATAGAAAGCATAGAAACTAGTGGGTTTGGAAGGTTAGGGAGGTTATAATGGAAGGAATGATATCTGGTTCGGGCTAGATAAGTTACATATGGAACATTAAGGTCTTTATGTATGATTTTATTTGTGACAAAGTAAGGAGCATTGATAATTTTACGAAGGATTTTGGATTGTACAAGAGAGAAATGCGAAGGTTTGAATGATCTCCAAAGCTCATAGTACAAGAGCCCAACAGGAGAAAAAAAGGCAGTTATCTCACCCCAATTTTTGATTACTTTAAAGAAAACTAGGTATAATTACTAGTCAAAATTCATTAGTCTGCCAAGTATAGGTAGGACAAATAAAAAATGGCGGCTGTTTCAAAGCGACAGAAAAAAATAATTTTTCATTCAGAGCTCTATATCTCAAAAAGTAAGAACAACCAAAGACGAATTCCATAACACCAACCAAAGAAATTTAGCTTTTTAAAAAGCTATATCTCTAGAACTATTGGACGTAAATAGCTCTTTTAGGAATAATATTTCAGAAAATTTACTATTCCTTAAATAATGTTCTCTTAGATTTTCTAGTGTTGTTGGTAGTTTTTAAGATATAGAGCTCTGAATGAAAAATTAAGAACTTTTCACCTTTAAGGTTTTGAAACAGCCGCCATTTATTATTCCCCTTACTTATACTTAGCAGACTCATCAGTTTTGACTGTTAATTATACCTAGTTTTCATTAAAGTAATCAAAAGTTGGTGTGAGATAACTGCCTTTTTTTCTTCCCGGTTCTTGTACTATCAACTCCGTATGTTTCTATCTGGATAGATCTTATAATTGTCATGTAGATCAGTCTTTAGTAATGAATTGGAAGTTTAGACCGTTTGTCTAGTAAGTGCTGTAATAGTCGAAATCGACGTGCAGTTTCCTGTCCTTTCAGTCTTGGGTGAGCATTCGAGGTTAGTCGTGTCCAGATGAAGAGTGAACAATCAAATGTTTATTTTGATTAGACACAATTTATAATTATTATATATTATTGTTTATATTTTAACTTATAACGAACACTTTGTTGTTCTATCGTTAATTTTCAAACATTTTAAACCACTTATTCCTGTCGTACAGATCCGTTACTTCGGACTACATCTCGACAAACGACTGACATGGAATCCTCATACAAGATTAAAAAGACAAGAAACTGCTCATGGATTCCGACTATTGCAAAATTTACTAGACAAACGGTCTAAATTGCCAATCCATTACAAAAGACTGATATAAGGCCTATCTGGACATACGGAGTTGAGCTTTGGGACGTTTATTAATTACCGTTACTTCCATAATAAACTTCTCAACCACCCAAATCCACTTGTTTCTAGCCTGGCTTCTCCTTCATTACCTAATAATCCTCCTAGGCGTCTGAAAAGAAGATGGCCTCGAGATCTTCTCCTCTAGAAATGTTATTGAAGTTCTATCA
>NW_027114384.1:194741-203294 GCF_000696795.3 Halyomorpha halys | reverse complement strand
TAGCCCTGAAGAAGCCCTGCAACGTGGGGCGAAACGTTGGGTCATTAAAATAGTATATTTCTACTATTTGAGTTTTTTTGACCGCACCCGGACCATATTCCTTTCATTATTTATTTTAATAAGGTAAAATAAATTTTGAAGGTACTTCAGTAATTATCTACAGAATCACATTATGTAAATTGTCAAATTTCCCTCTTTCAAAGGCTTCTAGTGCTTTTAGTGCACTATATTGGATTTCCTATTTAATTATCTTTGTAAAAGAGAGGTGCAGTTTCATACTACTCGGCCAAGGATTTAAATTGATTTTAATAATTGAATATAATGATTGAATTGATTAGTGATAGCAAGAAAGATAAATATATATATCGATTTTCTGTTCGATTATAAAGTTGTCCAACGAAACAAAATACCAGAACCATCATTATAAGGCGGATGATCCAAGTATATAACTCTATCAAACTAACAAAACCACTTCGTAGGTTTCCATACACCTGCTACCGGGGCCTGCTTTCCATCGCAATCTGGAAAATTGCCAGTTCTTTCATCTTCTAGGTCTAATTATTTTCTCATCCAAGGTTACCAGCTTCCCCTACAACACAATAACCTAAAATCCTCATTTAGTCCAGGCTTTACAACTAAACATAGGAAGGATGCGCTGTAGGAAAACCGGATCAAGGTGTATTGTACCAAAGAGGTTGAAATGTAATCGAGTTTGAAGATAGAGCAAAAAGAAATTTTGAAATCGATTTTTTGACAAAAATATTTTTAAGGAGGGCTTTTAATGTAGTATAACTCAGAAAATGACCGAAAAATTTGAATTAAACACGTTGCATAATATTTTGAAATGTTGACTTAACGATATTTCCTTTAATCTAAAGGAAGACAATATTAAAATTAAATTAAATTTGTACCACTACAATTCCTGAAAGGATACTTAGTGAGACAAACGATTGTGCAAAGAGGTGATGTGATCAGAATCACACTCGAGCTGAGTGACACTATGGCGACTCTTGGGTTTCTCTTTTTGTTTGTTCACTTTATGTTCTCATTGAGTACCAATATTATCATTTGACATTAGGATAGTGAAAAAACCAAAGAACTAATACAGAAAATTCATTCAGAATTTATTTTAATAATCAAGTAAAAACTTATTCTATTATCCTGTTAAATCTTCAAGAGATTAAGAAAAAAAACGACTGGCAGATGTTTACCCAATTAAGGGAACATACTTTGTGAGGTTGCCTAGATCTCCCTAACCCACAAAGCTTACTCACTGTTACAGTGAAACAGAAATTATCTGCCACAGCTGGATTCGAGCCCTGGTCTTTGGAGTTAGTAGCACAGTGCCCTGCCAACGAGCTACACAGTTCCACGAATCAAATATATAAATGTATAGATATTTTTCTAGAAGAACCTTGTACAAAAGTTCTACAGCAATTGTTATACTTTGTATCCTCAGAAGCCTTATCCAGTTTGTGATATTGTATAAACTAAGTTATTTATATTTTTAATTTTTAGTTATAAATGTGTCCTTACAGTCCAAAATCCTTCGTAAAATCCTTAATGCTCCTTACTTTGTCACAAATCAAGTCATCCATCAGGACCTCAATGTTCCATATGTTGCCGATTTGGCCAGAACCAGATACCGTTCCTTCCATAATAAACTTCTCAACCACCCAAATCCACTTGTTTCTAACCTGGCTTCTCCTTCATTGCCTAATAATCCTCCTAGGCGTGTGAAAAGAAGATAGCCTCGAGATCTTCTCCTCTAGAAATGTTATTGGAGTTCTTTCAGTGGGTAGATTCTCCACATGTTTTTATCATGTTACTATGTCACCTACAGCAAATTTACTTGTTATATATATGTGTATACAGTTGTAAATATCAATAAATAAATTATTAAAAAAAAAAAAGTTATAAATGTTTTCCTTTATAGTACATTTCTGTTATTCTTAAGGAATCTCGTCCCGGAATAAAATTTATTTTATGTTCTATTCGATTTCTTATAATTATCTCTACAACAACACCTTTTTACTTGGCATATAATGTTTAAAGGAAAACAGTAGAAGTCACATTATAAAATAAGTTGGTTAAGGTGAAATATGCTTGGAAGAGGAAAAAGTGACAATTTACATTTAAATTTACCTATATATGGAATATATAGTAACGAAAAGTATTGCGATAAAACAAGTTTTGAGGTCCTCTTAGTTCAAAAAACCTAGTCTCGTAAAATGGTCTGTTTGTGTGTCTGTGAACGGCTCAGCTCATGAATGTAAAGTCTTTTGAACCTGACATTACCTTATGCTCAACAGCATTGTGGCAGATTGTAATATTTATTAATAAATAAAGTTGTAAGTAAAAATAATTGTGAGAAATGTAAATAGCATGTCCATCTGATTATTAATTTCTATAAATGATTTTATTAATTTTATAAATAATGACTTTTAAATTCCTATCTTTCTGATTATCAATATTTCTATAAGAAAGCCATTTATTATGCTGGCTATCTATTTGCATTAGGGTTGGTCGAAAAATTAATTAAAATATTATTATTATAAATAAATTAAATGGTCATTTTGCGAAATTATTATGACTTGATCCCATTCGCCTCTTGCTCTGAAAATAGTATTTATTCAAACTTCAATTTAGTATTTATTTGCTTTAATTGGAAAATTTATATTGATATAACTTAGAAATGGATACGGAGCAGAGGATCTATAGTACCCGCAATACACAAATCCCTAATGCGATATCAGACTACTACAGATGAGATTTATTAAATAGAAGATTGCTTAGAAAGTATTATATATTAATGTATATCTGTGAAATCTGGAGAGCGGTATCTTTTACGAAAAGAAAAAAAATTACAAGTAATAAAAATTGCAGTGGATGCTTCTTGGTTTGTAAGAAACAGCCAATTACATCGGGAATTACAAATGGAGACAGAGGATTACATCAAAAATATTTTGAATATTTTGAGAAGTTCCACTCCCAGTTACCTACAGGTAAAGGTGCAGTGACCTACAACTTGGGAAACCCAACCACAACCCGAAGACTGAAGCCCAGGCTGCTCCAGACATCCAGTAATAAATTCTATATTTATCAGTTCTGTTATTGTCACTCAAAAATTGTATTTTATCTTAATATCTTTTTTTTCTCTTCATCTTTTTCTTAAATTCTCTTTTCAGATTTTAATATTTTTTTCCCATTAGAAGTGGAATAACTGATAATAATAAATAACTGATTTTGTTAAATCTGCCATCGTTATTAACGTTCCTTTTATCGTTTATTAAAAATTATTATTTTAATATTTTTTTTTTATTTATAACGTTGTATATAGTTAAGGGTGTTTTTGTATGAGAGTATGCCCTTCCCCCATAATCAATTGTTAAAAAAATAAATTTTACCTCTTACATTAACCATGTAAGGCCCACCAGGCCAATCTGGTATTAAATAAATATATAATAAATATTACATATTAACAGTAATAAAATTCTCAGTGTCTATTGCTTGTAATTAATATAGAATAGATATGATAATAGGTATAGTAAATATGTGAGTATAAAGCCTTTCAAAAGAGATATAGTAATTTTCTCAACATGAAAATATCGCCGCAGTATCTTCTTATTTATAAAGAAAATTGTCCTTGGTGAAGAGATATGACCACCGCTGGGAGTAGAATGGATTGGAAAGCATTCATTGCGGTTGTGGGGGAAACCAATCAAATTTAGGGGCCAAATCATTTCTAATGGTCAGCTCCTCCTATCGGTATTTTTCTATAGCTTTTATTTTTATTAAAAAGGTCAGTAAATATAATCAACCAACATCTCCTAAGGGCACTTACAAGAAACTAATTAAATATCCGTCATTTATTAAGTTTTATGTATTAAAATTTAAGGCAAAATTATTTCACAAATTTAAATAACAAAATGAAATAAAAAATATCTAATTATTCTGGGACTAGATCTCTTTTGAATAATTATTAGGTAAATTTGATTTTAAAACATATATTGGCCAAAAAATAGTACGGCTTATATTAATTACAACTTATATTAAAATCGTATATAAACAATTTTAGATATAGAGATAAAATTAAAAGAACTAACTAACTAATTACATAAAAACAAAACAAAAAGGTTGCTTAAAATTATCTGTATTATTATAGTATTAGATTAGATTGGTAATGTATTAGGGAAGGCCTGGTACATGACGTATGTTAGAGCGAATGGAGTTCCAGAGATATGCAGCTCGGCTAAAAATGATTTATCAAACGCAGCAGTTCGGTGAGGTGGAGGGTATATGTTAGATAAACGGGATCTGGTACTACGGCATTAGATTGAGAATTTGGATTGCAAGTTTTCTAGGATATAGGAGTACTAATTATTATTGAGTACTAATTTCTTGGAATAGAAGGCATCGGAAGGATGGATAGAGCCACTTCACCTCGGCGTAATACTGGGTTATGTGCGAAACTGGTGGTCCTAAAAACAAATTGTTCGGCGCAGTCCATAAGACGTTTAGGTTTATGTTCGAGGTTACTCGAGAGTCCACCATATACCTGGCAGCCATAGTCAACGTGGAGGAAAACAAGAGAGGAAACTAAGAGTTGACGGGTTTTAAGTGGAAGGAGATAATGGATCCTATTGAATTGCTTCTTGGTAACTAATGGTGGAATTTTGTTAAAAGGATAATTTGGTCAATGTGTGGTTTCCCGGATAAAATTTTATCAAAAGTGAATCCAAGATTTTTGACTGACTTATGGAATGAGATAGGAGTATTGTTTAGGATAATGTTTGGGGGTCCTTAGATAGATTTAAGGAGAGAGGGAGATCCAATTATTATAGCTTTTGTCTTTTCGGCATTTAACTTAAGCTTATTGTTTGTTGCCCAAGTGCTTATGATATTGATGTCTTCTTATAATAGACATAATGTTCTAAGTTTCGGTATAAACTCAAACATCCAGGGCGGTACCATATTTCAGATAGGCACCTACACGTTGTTTGTAGGAATAGTAGTTTTCAAAATATTTGTCAAAATTAATTTTGGTAGTTTTAAAGATACGGAGCTCGGAATAAAAAAATATGATTTTAGTAATTTTTTAAAACATTTGCCATTTGCTATTCACCTTATTATGATTGGTCATCAATTTTGACTCTCAGCTGTATAAAGTTTTCACTGAAATATTCCAAGATTGGGGTGAAATGACGTGGTTTTCTTATAAAACGAATTATGAAACCATTTAGTTTCATTATAAAACGAAACAAGAAGAAGATAGAGAAAATTCATATAAATGGTACAATAACCTATAAATGCAACCTACGTTCTAGAATTTTAATCAGAAACTTATTTTATTATTTAATTACCTAGACATAATGTCTTTCTTTATGTATGTACATTAGTGTTATGTTAAATAAAATATAAACTGCTAAAGTTAAACATTTTTTCAAGAGTATTTTTATTGCACAAATATAAAAGGTTTCGGGAAACCCCCTTATACCATTTAATTAATAATATCTGAAACAGTGTAATCATACCAAATCGATAGAACTCTAAAATATACAATCTTAAACTAGAGATAAATATTAAATTCGAGGGTGGAAACTCTTCAATTCATTTAAACTCGAATATCACAAATATTTATTTGTTTCCAATTCTAAGACAATGTTGACTGCACACACACGTGTGGATGCTGCACAAATGTCCTTTGATTTGTGTCCGAAAACCGATACTCACAAATTCAGAGTAGCTTGTCCCGAAAAACGCATGCGCGAATTTTCCAACCGTGTTAACTTACAAGTTTGGCAAACGTGTAATGACATCTTTACAATATAGCTTGGCCACTCCAGAAAGGGCGTTCGCCGTTCTCCCTACATTTGGTTTGATATAGCCTTCCAGAAGATTGTAATTAAATTTCTCTTTATAGGAGATATTTGTGAGAGGAGAATATTCCGTTGTGGACTCGAAGAGGAGACAGACAGACAGACACCCTAATACTTGAGGAGTCCGAAGCTTTCGGCTGCCTTTGAGCTCCGGACCTCCGGTACTCCCCGCCTATGACCGTTAGTACCTGTCCTAAGTCTCTTGCTATTTTTAGCCCGAGACCTAACCAACTAACTGCTCTCTTTTCTTACCTGTCTTTGTTGTCAGGTATTCTATTCGAGAGGAGTCGATTTCGTTTTAATGATTACTTGGTTAAGATTCTTTGTTCAGGAAATTCCAGTACACTATCAATACATGATCTATGGGTTGGATTTAAAAATTGGGGCTATTATTCCTAGAATTTTCACCAACCCCGATTCATGCCATCTGATGAGCAGGGAGAGTAGCAAGTCCGGCAATTTTCATATAAACTCACGAAAATAATTTGACCATCTTTTTTATATTTTGGATCAATATCGATTTAATAAGGAATTTATAAATATAATTATCGAAATAATTGAAAAATAATAAACAGAATCTGTAAATTCTACGTATTTTTGCTGTCTGGTCTTAAATTATGATTGAATTTAATAAATTAAGTTGTAAATACAAAAAATAAAAAAAGATAAAAGATCATTTTGCTATAAATCTATGAAGTACGTAATATTTCCCTCCTACTGGCGCGATCTGTAGAGAAACAGAGTTAATTACTCTCCCGATAAGGCAAATAAGTCTTTTTTTGCTTTAATCAATTTTTTTAAAATTTTCATGTTTTCTTGTATATAATAAAAACAAAATAGTATTCAATTAATGTATTATATTTGGCCGCTTCGGAAATATTATATTTTTCTTTGCACTGTCATAGGGCACCCTCAATAGATTATTTACATAACTCAAAAATGTATGAAAAAATATATTTCTAAATTTATTATTATTATTTTTTTTGTTGAGGTCATTTTAGTTTCTTAACTATTATATGTTGATTCAGAATGATCTATTCTTCAATTACAGTTTTAAGCGAAAATAAGTGTTGACATAAAACAAATTTTGGAAACCATTTTATCTAAATGTTTGAGTTACGTTGATTTTAAGGGTGCAATATGTCAAAGTAACGAAATAATCATTATGAACAGATTTTTTACTAATAAATGTTACCGATTGTGACGTTAAAGCTTTTATGATATATGGGAGATTGCATTCCACTAGGCAAATTCAATTCTGTATTCAAATTTTTTCCTTTTTCTTTTTATTTGGTCCTGTCAGTTAGATCATTACGTAAAAAGAAGATGTTTTGGGATTGGGTAAATGTTTGAAAATTCCCTCCAGTAAGTATATTTTGTGAACTCCTCCTCATCATCATCATGTTGTTGTGACTTCCCAGATTTTTTATGCTATTTAACTATTCTGGGAAATAAATCTTTTTATCTCTTGATAATATAGTACAAAAAATCTTTTTACCTCTTGATAATATATTACAAAAAGTGTCAATTAAAAAAATTTTAATTTGTATATGGCCTGGTCTTAAGTCTTATAATAAGGCTGTCTGTAGCTGAGTGAGTTGAGCCGTAGGTCTTTGCAACCTCGGAACTAAAGCGGCGCTGGTTCGAATCCGGCCAAGAGGATTGACTTTTATTTCTATGGCGGTCCTAAAAAATGGAAAAGTTTCCCCCCTACCATGACTAGAATTGGGGCAGTACACTGTAGATAACCCCCGTATGTCAGATATTACTAAAAAGCGGGTAAAAAAATAAGGAAGAGTTTTAAGAATTAATTTTCATTTTCAAAGTAATGCATAAATTTAAAAAATGTGTTATTAAAATGAAGTACCTATTTGTTCCAGATAATTTATTTGATTTATTAACTTTAATTTTTTCAACACCAATTGATGAATTATTTCACTATTATTAACTTACCTAAAATTAAATTTAATATTATGTTTATTTTCTTATTATAATTATTTATTTAATTACTTTATTTTTTACTCTATTTATTTTTTTTAATGCTTTCCTCTGAATAAACCGTGTGATTGAATGAATTTACATGTACATTTCTAATACCCATTGCCCTCGAGTGTACCAAATTGAATTATTATCTCAATAAAAAAAGTTTAATTTTATTTTTTTTAAATGCTTAAACTCTGCCCTCCTGTCCTACAGTATCCTTTCTAAATACACCACTAATGCCTGTTGAATAGATTCGATACTTAG
Organism: Halyomorpha halys; assembly: GCF_000696795.3. Taxonomy (NCBI): domain Eukaryota; kingdom Metazoa; phylum Arthropoda; class Insecta; order Hemiptera; family Pentatomidae; genus Halyomorpha; species Halyomorpha halys. Next base: position 195,168 of record NW_027114384.1, on the reverse strand, counting down.
GACTCCATCTTGACCATAGACTTACTTGGAATCCACATACAAGACTGAAACGACAAGAAACTGCTCGTAAATTCCGATTGCTACAACACTTACTTGACAAACGTTCTAAACTTCCCATTCACTACAAAAAATTAGTATACACTACGATAATCAGACCAATTTGGACATATGGAATTGAGCTCTGGGGCTCCACCAAACCATCAAATTCTTCCCGCATCTAATTGTTACAATCCAAAATCCTACGTAAAATCCTTGGTGCTCCTTATTACGTCACAAATAAAGTCATTCACAAAGAGCTTAACATCTCATTCGTTGCAGATTTGACCCAAACCAGATATGCGTCTTTTCATTCCAAACTCCTTAACCATCCTAACCCATTAATTCTTAATCTTTCATCCTTAACAATCCCTGATAATCCTCCGAGGTG
>NW_027114384.1:193296-194691 GCF_000696795.3 Halyomorpha halys | reverse complement strand
TCCTCCGAGGTGTCTGAAAAGAAGATGGCCACGGGACCTTCTAATTTAAATTAATGTTTGAAGTACCACCAATGGGTGGTTCCTTCTCAAGATTTTCAAGTGTATATGAAACATACTACATATTTATCTATTGTATTATTTTATACAATTGTAAATTACATTAAATAAATAATTTAAAAAAAATCCTTAACATTTTTTTATCAAAACGAAAGTTCTCTAATCTATATTTTTACATGCAACTTAATTTAAAGAAGAATAAAAAAGGTCATTATTAATAAATGAGATTACTTTTCAAACTATCATTATCGAAATGTAGTAACTATAATTATTGAATGAAAAGAAGAAGTAATAAGTGGAATGTTGAGTGAATAGTCATTGGGAATGTTGATATTGAAATTCCATCAACAGGTTGCAGATCGTCGGTCGAGGATTGAATTGAATTGAAGTCCTGTCATTGATAATTCTTCTTCTCTCGTTCATCTAAAGCTCTCAAATACTTTTTTTTATATTATTATTCTTGGATATAATGATTCATTCATTGGCTCATGTTTATTGTATAGTTAATTTCAATTATTTCTTTAACGAATTTTCGATAGCTTGAACTTAGTTTGATTTTTACTTCTAGAGTGATGATGATTACCAAATATAATATCAATTATTTATATATTTTTCACTTTATAATTCTACTCACTCCCGTCAAAGTAAGATTGACAATAAGCAGATTGCCTGCATGTAATATTAAACAGCAAATGACAAGGTATGATGCAGAATCGTTTAAAGTACATCCAAAGTTTTATTTTCACTCTTTTTCTGTGGCCTTATTTTATTTTTATAAAGTTTCTTTGTCTGGAAACTATCTTTCTTCTGCATTTTTCCATTGCATACTTTATAGTTTATATTTCAAATTTAATGATCTATCGTTTAGGAATAAAATCTGAAGGATGAACCATTGTTGAAATATAGCCGTATGAAAAAAGAAATTTCCTATTGCCCACTATGCTCTTATCTCCAAATTTATTTATAACTTTATCCCAGGCGTTTAAGGAATAGAAGTATCTTGAAAAGTGGGACGAAACGTAGGTTACTAATAAATAGTTTTTTTACTAGTTTTGTAACCCTCTTGGTCGCCGCTTGGACTATTTTCCTACAGTAATATAATTTTATAGTCTTTATTTATGGTAACATTTTTTATAAGTATGAAAGCAAAAAAAAAAAAAAAAATATATTGGAAGAAGATAGTTGACCGTATGAACTAGATTGTAGAAAGATAATCCGGGTGGCGGCCAATAAAGCTATCAAAATAATGAATAAAATTGTAAAAAAAATTAAATTGTTTATATCATATTTATTTATTTAGTGTTTTTATTACCTAATTTTCAATAAAATTCATTTTAT
>NW_027114384.1:181713-193156 GCF_000696795.3 Halyomorpha halys | reverse complement strand
TATATTATAAATATATTTTCTGATGAATTTAATTAATTACCAAATAAATCAAATATTCGTATCCATTATTGTCTCAACACTTTATTTTTCACCAGTCCAACGTTTCGGCCATTCTAGCCATCCTCAAGGACATCTTCAATATATTCCTTCCTCACATTAATTTAAAGTTCCTTTTGCAGGCTATTCTGCCCAGGTCATTTTCTCTATTATAAGTTAAAAGCCTATTTTTTTTTAAATTTAAAATCATCAACATTTAATTTTCCTATATAAGATTATCCACAATTAATACGCCACCATATAACCTTTTTATTATATACACCGTTATATGGTGGTGTATTAATTGTTGATAATCTTATATAGGAAAATTAAATGTTAATGATTTTAAATTAAAAAAAAAATAGGCTTTTAACTTATAATAGAGAAAATGACCTGGGGAGAATAGCCTGCAAAAGAAAGTTTAAATTAATGTGAGGAAGAAATTATTTTGAAGATGTCCTTGAGGATGGCTAGAATGGCCGAAACGTTCGACTGGTGAAAAATAAAGTGTTGAGACAATAATGGATACGAATTTTTGATTTATTTAATAAATAATTACCTTGTCTCAAGAATTTGAAATAATATAATTAAGTTTTTATATTCATTTATGTATTGACATTTACTACTGGTATGGATTAGTACTGTATGGATGTGGGATTGAAACGGTACGATTGCAGGCGTGATAGAAACTATTCGTTGATAGCATACTAAAAATATTTCTACATTAGAAGGTCTCGAGGCCATCTTCTTTCCAGGCACCTCGGAGGATCGTCAGGAATGGACGAGGAAGCAGGGTTAGAAACTAGTGGGTTTGGGTGATTTATTGGTGATTGGGAGTTTATAATGGTAGCAATGGTTTCTAGTTCGGGCTAGACCGGTTACATATGGAAAATTAATAGTACAAGAGCCGGGAAGAAAAGATAATTATCTCACCCCAATTTTTTATTACTTTAATGAAAACTATGTATAATTACTAGTCAAAACTGAGTCTGCCAAGTATAGGTAGGGGGAATAAAAATGGCGGCTGTTTCAAAACCTTAAAAAAACATTTATTTTTCATTCGGAGCTCTATATCTTGAAAAGTACCAACAAAAGTAGAAATTCTAATAGAACTTTATTTAAAGTTGAGTAAATTTGATGAAATATGAGCCCTAATAGAGCTATTTACGTGCAATAGTTCTTGAGATACAGCCTTTTAAAAAGCAACATTTCATAAAAATGTACTGAAATATCTATTTTGCGAAATCTCTATCTCAATAACCATTTAACTTACAATTGTCTATTAGCACTAAAATTAAAGCTAGTTTAATGGACTATAATGATGCTTATGACCTTTACCTTCGTAGGAATAGTAGTTTTAATGAAATTTGCACAAATAAATTTATTTATAGTTGTTCTCTTAGATTTTCTAGTATTGTTGGTAGTTTTAAAGATATAGAGCTCCCAATGAAAAATGAATTATTTTTAATGGTTTTAAAAACCCGCCATTTTTTATTCCCCCTACATATACTTGGCAGACTCATCAATTTCTCCCAGTAATTATACATAGTTTTCATTAAAGTAATCAAAAATTGGAGTGAAATTACTGACTTTTGGGCTCTTGTACTATAAGGCCTTTATGGAGGATTTTATTCGTGACAAAGTAAGGAGCATTGAAGATTTTAGAAGGATTTAATTAAGAAGAATTATTTAATTAAGTGTCGGAAAAATAATTCCACCAATTTATTTATTAATATAATATTAAGTGAAATTTCGTTTATTGAATTTATTATATGAACATTCAGTTCCTGTAGAGATCATTGAAATAAAAACAAAACAAAAGACTAACGCGATGTTTCACTTGTACTGTTAAAATTTCCTGACAAGTTCCCAGTTTTCCTCACTCCCTAGCCCCTCATACAATTTTGAATATAAATGTAAGCAATCCCGGCGCTATTTATTCACCATTTAATATCCCTCGCCTTTCCCGTTACATTTGCAATTGAAATCCCTACGAAAGCTCCCTGATATCCAAGGAGATTTACATTAATACTATTCTCAGACCGGCGGGGGGACTATGACGTCTGTCTGTTTTTTAACCAATTGAAGGAGTTTCGGGAAACAAAAACCTTTGAGGAAAAAAATTATGAAAAAGTTTGATATAGAAGAAAACAAAGATATTGTTTCAATATCACCCTAAAATACTAAAACTAAGGGTGTACAATGCCCCGAAAAAGCCAGGCCCTCTAGATAGTAGGATATATAGTTTTGAAAGGAAAGTGTTCCGTACAATTACAGGAGCGATCTGGGATCAGAATCATTTAGAGGAGAAGAACTAGGAGTGAACTGCTTGCAGAGTCCAGAATATGGATGGGGAATGAGGCTCGAAGCAATCCATCAGAAAGCCTCTTCACAGCAATGAATGCCAGTTGGCAAGAGACCACGCAGGAGGTCAAAAACCAGATGGATAGACAAAATCAACAAGGACGCGAAAGGGCTGCATGCAGCAAACTGGAAAAAAAATTTTTTTTGTAATTTTGATTTATGAGAGTAGGTTGAAATGTGCTACTTCACGTCAATTCTAGTTTTAGAATTATTGTAAAAGCTTCTCTAATTTGGCTAGAGACATGGAATTGATGTTATTTTACAGTATATTCTATGCTCTTCATTATGACATGCAACATTAAATGTGAAAAGCAAGTGCCGAACATTAACTGAATCATTATTCACGTCTGTGTAGATATTTTTATGAAATTTTATTAGAATCAAAACTAATAAATTTAATATAGTATAATTTTTAATATTGACGAAGATTTGATTTTGTGAGATTGCAGTATTAATTTTCGATTTTATTAACATTGAAACTGTTTTTATCCAACTTATATTAACTGATTTTATCACAAATTTATATTTTATCCTGTGATTTGCATTAACACAAATTGTTTTAGAAATAAATTTTAAAATCTGTGCCCGTTGTTATCTCTCCGACAGATTATTTCAAATAAATCACAGCCGCACTTATTCATCCCTATTCCATCAGTCTGCAGGTGTACCTCAGGGTAGTATCCTTGGTCCTATTCTTTATACAGTTTTCACACCTGATATCCCAACCCATTCTAACACTATCCTCACCATGTATGCCGATGACCCATGTCTATTGTCAATGAACAATGATCCTTACATTCGATCCCAAACCCTCCAATCTCACACCACCACTCTTGAAGAATGATTCTAAAACTGGACGATTAAAATTAATTCCAATAAATCCCACCAAATCACATTTACCCTTCGTCGTAAACCTATGACTTCTTGCTCTACAGTATCCTTTAATAATATCTCTCTTATTCTTGTCGAATAGATCCGTTACTTAGGACTACATCTGGACAAACGACTGACATGGAATCCTCATACAAGACTAAAAATACAAGAAACTTCTCGTCGATTCCGACTATTACAACATTTACTAGACAAACGGTCTAAATTGCCAATCCATTACAAAAGACTGATCTAAATGACTATTATAAGGCTTTTCTGGACATACGGAGTTGAGCTTTGGGGCTCCTCTAAACCATCAAATTCCTCCCGAATCTAATCCATACAGTCCAAAATCCTTTGTAAAATCCTTAATGCTCCTTACTTTGTCACAAATCAAGTCATCCATCAAGACCTCAAAGTTCCACATGTTGCCGATTTGGCCAGAACCAGATACCATTCCTTCCATGATAAACTTCCCAACCACCCAAATCCACTTGTTTCTAACCTGGCTTCTCCTTCATTACCTAATAATCCTCTTAGGCGTCTGAAAAGAAGGTGGCCTCGAGATCTTCTCCTCTAGAAATGTTACTGGAGTTCTATCGGGGGGTAAATTCTCCTCATGTTTGTATCATGTCACTATGTCAACTACTGCAAATTTACTTGTTGTATATATTTGTATACAGTTGTAAATAAAAATAAATCAATTATTAAAAAAATCTGTGCATTCTGCAGAAATAAAAATAAAAAATATTAAATTAGGTTTTGAGAATATTAACTTATGTTAACTTAACTTACTGTAAAATGACACCTATCTCATACCTGAAGCTAAATTAGGGGAGTTTCACCAGCAATTCTAAAACCTCTCAAATTTATAAGGAGTTAACAGCTCTATTATTCAAGCCAGTGGACATATCTCAGTGAAATTTCACCTTTTAAACACCTTTGAAAAATTTGAGATTGAAAGATTCAAAACTGTGTTGAGTTGTTATGAAATAACTTATCTGTAAATATTTTTATTAAGATAGCGCGACTGTCAAAGTAATTCATTTGATTATATCAATGGCTTATTTCAGATTAGCGCTAAGTAATGGCACTAACTTTAGGTTAATTACGAGTTTACAATTATTTTTTTGACTGTGAAAATTTAGAAATTATACCTAATTCAGTTCTTTTTTTTTTAATACTTTTTTTTTGATAGATATTACAATCTGGCACACAGTTGTGGGCAATAGGTAATAGTGATGAATGGTCTCATACATACTAAAATAAAATAAAATAAATTAAATAAATGAATAAAAAAAAAACTCTTAAAATATATATATAAACTGAAGAATAAACATAATCAAACTATCAGTATGAAAAATAAATAAATAAAATAACATAATGATAAAATAATATAGTCTCTAGTCACATTTACACTCTATTATACAATATTTAGACAATCGACCTGAGGATCCCTGAGCCCACTCTATCCCCCACGTGTGAGGGGTAGAGCAGAGCTCAAGAGATCCCAGCGCATCCCTTCGCCGCATCACTGGTAGTGAGTCAGTGGAGGTTGAATTCAGTTCTTTCAACAAATTGACTGAATGGTTGTAATTTCCCTAAAAGAGAGAACCTTTTTTTTTTCTTAAAGTTAGAGGAAATGTACCTAGATGCTCTTGCGAAGTAAGCCATAAATACGGTCCTTGTTTGTTTATTTTTGTTTAATGGCATAAAACATCACTGGTCATCGACGCCAGAGTTGGGAAACCATGAAACTAATAGCTAAAATTGCCATGGATATGATATTTATTTATCAATGATTCATTCATGAATAAGGCCCGTATCCATGGCAACTTTAGCTAGTAGTTTCAACTATAGCTAATATTTGCTTATCTCTGATCGACGCCATTCATTCCCCATTGAGTTTCGTTTACATTACATTACGCTTTATTATTTTACATTAGTTGTTTTTTTATTTTACACTGTGCATGTGTTGTTATTGTATTTTACATTAGTTTTTAGTTTTTATTTGTTATTTTATTAATTTTAATTACTTATTTTACTTACTTAGTATATTTGTGACAGTAAACCTATTGATTTAAAAAAAATGAAATACTAATTTTATTGTCCTATAACCGTCCTCAAGGGTTCAATCCACGTATAATTCGGGTTCAATCCTAAAATATTTTTATATTACGTGAAACATGGGCATCTCTGGAAGATATGGCTAATTGTCAAATTTTTGTTATAATATTGAAATTTAAGAGGCACTTGTTTTGACATAAGATAGGAGTGAGTGAGCATCGTGTGACCTATTCTTAGCCTGGTCAGTACGACCTCCTCTCTGTGACATTTGCGGCTGGAGGTACCCCAGGGATTGACGTCCTTTTTAAAATTTTATAGTTTACTCCTTGGACTTTTTTTGATTTCATTTTTCGGAGCTTTGCTTATTTCTGAGTTGAAATTTATGTACTCTTGCAGCTTGATGGGCCAGTCCATTTCCAGCGATTCCTACCTTACTTAGTGTAACTGCTATACCTTGATTTTGGAAAATGTTTAGGTAGAAATGGATGCACAGTCCAAACCTTTTAACGAGCTAAGTGTGTCTGTAATTATTTTTATGTTGTTGTAGGATAAAGACAAACAAAAAACGTAACTTTACACTACTGCTACTGTTCGAAACAATATAAAAAGCAAAATATTTTACCCTCATTGATGCAAGATGGAATATAGCTAAATCGTTTCTTAATATATTAATTATTAGTAATTGTAATTGAAATAATAAATATAATTTCAAAAGATAAAGAGTTCAACAAGTTATCAAAGATAATGGACGATCTCATCCTACGCCACTGACTAGTTGAATGAAAGAAATTCATTAGAGAATTGTTATTGTTAATCTTTTTGTAATTTAATAAAATCCAATTTGGTCACACTTTTAACATGATGTTGGTTGTAACATTTACTCATCTAATTTAATTGATTATTATTCATTTCAACCCAGAGATGATAAAATATTTAAATTTCTGATATAATTATCGAGTCATCCTTACTTTCCATAACATTTTTTCAATAAAATTAATTCCTTATTTTGTTTTATTTATAAACAATCGACATATAAGTAGTTCGTGAATGACTTATTATTTTTTTATGTTAATAATTCCTCAACATGTGGAGAATCTACCCATTAATAGAACTCCAATAATATTTCTAATGGAAAAGATCTCGTGGCCATCTTCTTTTCAGACGCCTAGGAGGATTATTAGGTAATGAAGGAGAAGCTAGGCTAGAAACAAACTGGTTTGGGTGGTTGGAAAGTTCATCATGGAATATCTGGTTTTAGCCATATCGGCAACATATGGAACATTGAGGTCCGAGTCAGGACTTGATCTGTGACAAGTAAGAAGCATTAAGGATTTAACGAAAGATTTCGAACTATAAGGATTTGATTTAGGAGGAATTCGAGGGTTTAGTGAAGCCCTAAAGCTCAACTCCGTATCTCTAACTAGTCCTTAATACAGCCATGTAGATCAGTCTTTTGTAATGGATTGGATGTTTATAAAGTTTATCCAGTTAGTGCTGTGATAGTTGGATTCGAGGGGCAGTTTCCTGTCTTTTTTAGACATTTATGAGGATTCCATGTCAGTCGTTTGTCCAGATGTCTTCCTAAGTAATGGATTTGTTCGACAAGAATAATTAGGGTATTATTAAAGGATACTGTGGGGCAGGAGGCCATGGATTTACAACGAAGAGTAAATGTGATTTGTTGGAATTTATCTTAAACCTCCAATTTCGGCTCTCCAAGAATGGTTGTTAATAATTTTAAATATGAAAATCCAGGTTTTTCCATTTTCGTAAAAACTACCTTATTTTATTAACAACCTAAACTATTTTATTTTTACAGAATTATCTTTAAATTTAAGGATAATAATTTTTTTTGAAAAGAAATATATCTGAAAAATATTAAATTCATAAAACCACCCTACAAAAATTTATTTGGTAAATATACTTCAAACTATTTGGTACCATGTCTGTATTTTTTCTTAACTCCTATTAATTATTCATTATATTACGATTAATTGAAACGATAATTAGCTATATATGTGTTCGCTTAATTATAGATATTATTATATCCTCATTTTTATCGTAATCTTGTATCATCTTGTTTTATTCTTATTATTATATTAATTCACTAATTGTAAATTTTCAGTATTATTATTCACTTCAAAGTCCTTTCAGTAATTAGAATTTTTTATTTTATTTTTTTTTAATAATTTTTGTTTACTTTATTTTCATTTTAGTATTTGCTAATTGAATTATTAGTTTATTCACTTGAAATTAATTCATATTGTACCGATTTAGCCTATAAATTGTAGCCTCCACAACGCTCTAATAGTCGAAATTGTAATTAATAAATTTCATGTATGTTTATCATTTTAAAGTGTTATTTTGGCACCGATAGATGTCATTTGTAATAATAAATTTTTGGAATGAACCTACTTAAGTAAGAACGACCTCGATTGACAGTCAGACTGAATACAAATTTAAAATGCCTGAAAGGGCTTGTGGATGGAAGAGACACAGAATTCCTTGACACAGTTCCAGTAATCGACTGGGAAGGTTCCTGTGCCGTACCCTAGGGATTGGTGTGCTGTGCCACCTGCTGGAGGTACGGCCGGTCCTGGATATAACAGCTCATTTATTATCAGGTGTCTAAATTTGAAATCGCTGATACCCCAGGTAATTGGATTCGAGAAGGCAAGGCCACAAATTTAGAACGAGCAGAAATCTGACCTTGACCTGGAGAAAATTGGACTGGCTACTTTTCTTGGCAACTTTCACTGGGTCAGCCGAGCGCTCGTCTCCAGCAACAGCTTGCCACTGGAACATTTACCATTCCAGCAAAATATCCAGTGTCTTATTATGGCTCTGTTTTACGTAGAAGGAATGAATAGAAAATATTTAATATAGCATCTGTGTACAGGCAGTTGAGGTTAGAAAAGGCAATTTTTCTGTATCTTTTTCTCTGAATCTACAAGATATGAAGATGGACTGATTCATTACTGTGTCATAAATACCAATTAATTTTTGGAATTAATTAATTTAATATCAAAACTTCTTTTGAACCTTTATCTGAATTTTCTTTATTTTCTGAAACGTTTCAACAGCTCATATTCAGCAGCTGTTTGCATATTATTAAGCAGACTATATATAGATGATTAAAAGGAGATGATGAGGCATCCGTAAAAAAAAAAAAAAAGTTTTCATTTGGGCTGATATGATAGAAGGAGTTATAAGCTATTAAACAAAGGAATTTCAATTGCCTTAATTCAAATTCTTTTATTAGGTAAAGTATATTTCTTTCTATTACACTGGCCCTGATGAAAACCTGCATCGTGGGTCGAAATGTTGGCCATAAATAAATATAAGTATTTTATTAAAAATTAAACTAATTTTTTTTTTTAATTATGAGTTAATAGTTGACCGTAAATATTAAAAAAATCTTACATTACGCTATATCCAACCTTGGAATGGCTTTCAGATCCTATATCAAAATGTCTTAAATCCTATTTATCTTTTAATTGCTTTTAAATAATTGTTTTTGGTGCACATATGTATTAACTAGATTTTCTCAGTTATATTCATACATATTTACTCCTTTTGGTTTATATATACGTAAATTTATTTCATTAATTTTATTATATTACCTACATATTTAAATTTTTTGCATATCTGTTTTTATTCTAACTTTTTCCATAACTTCTTTTAAATAAGTTTCATTTTGTATTTATATTTACTCAATAGATTTCAATATGTGTATTATTTTATTTTTTTATTTTTCCCTTCTTAGTTTTAATCTTACTTATTCTAATATAGCCTTAATACTCTTATAACACTTTGACGATACATGTTCTTTCAACAGTATTTATGTATCTATATTATAGGTTATGTTCTAATCATTCTATAATTTCTTTTATTAATTATATATTGTTAAGATAACAACTTTGTTACTGTTCTTAGTCCTGATGAACACCTGAATGTTTGGTCGAAACTTGGCCAGAATTTCTCTTACTGCACCTTCAACCATTTTCTTATTTAGTTATTTTTTATATCATGTTAATTTTTTAATCAATGAACAGTGTATCTAAAAAATCGTGATTTTTTTCTTTAAGCTTATGATATATTTTAATACAATTATTGCAGCTTGAATTAGGTTCTGAAATTTTCAAATTATTCGAAATGATGGATTTACTCTCTTTCTTTACTTTAGCAACGTACATGAACATGAAAAATGTATTTCAAAAAATATTGAGCACTTTATTTATATTATGAATCTATCCAACTATTAGCACTTTATAAAATTATTTATATCCATTCAGATAAAATATTAAAATATATCTATATACTACTTAAATACATACACATATTAAAAAGGTATTTTTATAGAATTATTCTTTTTTTTTCGTACCCTTCATTAAAATAGAATTAGTATACCATACTTATATAATTTATAAAGTGTATTATATATGCTTTTACTAACTCTTCTCTCTTTAATTGCCTTGTGGCATTATAAGATGTTGATATCAGTCCAGCTAATCTGGTGTTGCCTAGCTATGTCAAAGGTTACGCCATGAAACTTGTATATAAATTAATATATTTTTTTTCGTATCCCCCTGACGAAATAAGTAAATGAATACATTCATATATGTATATCTGGTAGTTTCTCATAACTACCATTATTTTATAATTTCATGCCGTTTTTTCAATATTGCTCGATTTCACAATGTTAAAGTTTCCTCTTCCCGTTCTAAGCTAATATTTCAAAAGTGATAATGAACCTTCGCTCCTCGGGGGTTTTAGCGGGGCGGGTTAGGATTGCCTTTTTTTTGTTATGATCTCCTCTTGTGAGATTGGGACATGTCGTACATCGACCAACCTACTCGCTATAATATTCTGTTTGAAAAGTCAGATAAGTAAGGCTACTATGGAAGGCGGGAGTGGGTGGTTTCATGCTGATTTTCAATTTTTTTTTTTTTTTATTTAATTTATTTATTTCTATTTACAACTGTACATTTAGTAAATGTGATCTCAGGATTTTCAATTTCTGGCGCTTTTTCAATATTGCTCGATTTTACCATCTTAAAGTTTCCTTTTCCCGTTCTAAGCTAAGATTTCAAATGTGATATAGGACCGTCGCTCCCCTGGGGGTCTTGGTGGGGCGGGTCCGACGGGGAAGGATTGCCTGTTTTTAGTGTTTATTTATTATATAAATATTAAAAAATCGTCTTAATTAATCGAAATTTAACAGAAACTTAATTAATTTAGGGATGAGGAACTCACCAGGGCTCCGTTACATTTATTTGCAGATGATTTCATTAAATATTCCATTGGTTATCTTCCGAGTTGATATTTGTGTCAAGGTCGTTTGGTAAATATTTGCTTATCATGCTAACCCCGCTATCTATCTCCAATAGAACTGTAAATTCATTAACGTTCCTTATTCGCGCCGTTTTAATGTTAATCATAAGAAAAAAAAAAGAAAAAAAAATTAGTGGAGTCAAGAAACAAATTAAACAACATCCGCTATAACACTTTTATCACGAGGCGAAATCTCTTTTAAGCTTCCGGTAGTGTGACTAAATGCGTTAATAATCAGTCTATATCATGTTAGTACGGCGAAATAAGTGATTTTTCTTCTTAGAAATATTTATTTTTATTAATCATTTACTTTTTTTATAGTCTAGACATTTGGAGAGGGGGTTACCCTAGTAAGTAAAATAACAAATAGTATATTATTACAAGATAAGATAAAAAAAAATAAACCATTAAAAATATACAAACTAAAATATAAATAATAACAAAACATATAACAAAGTACGAATCTATAAAAAATTCTTTAGGTAAAAATTAATTAACATAGAAAAAAAATAAATAGTAAATTTATCGTATATTAATTATTTTATTATTTAAGATTTATAGAGATAAGATTTATCTTTGGGTTCCCTAGGCACTCTCAAGTCTCCCGCTGGTATTCCGAGTTGAAGTGGCTCTATCCAACCTTCCGAAGGCAATACCTCCTTGGTGTTTTTCTATTCCAAGTTCTTAACATCAAAAAACCTACCTATATCATAGATCTCCTCACTCTTCGTTCATCCATCCACTCATTAAACACCAGATCCCATCCGAATGA
>NW_027114384.1:181002-181483 GCF_000696795.3 Halyomorpha halys | reverse complement strand
CGCTAGCCAGATAAAAATCTCACTATATGAACCTTGTAATTATTCTTAGGGGACATATGTCCCAGAATAAAGTTATTTTTTCATTTCATTTCATTATTTAAAAAAAAAAAAAACTTAAAATTCATATATATAAATAATTGAGGGTATATTTCACTTTATCAAGAATATAGTTAGGGGTGCCGTCAAAAGAAACAAAAATAGTCAACAACTATTTATTTGGTAACGTTTCGCCCCACTTTTTAAACCATGTCGAAATATTTTTAGTTGCTTTTAATCTTTTTAGCCCTGATGAAGCTCTACAACGTCAGCAAAAATATTCTTCATGACTGAAAATTTATTGTTGATTCAAAAGCAAATTGAAATATTTTGAATGTACTCAACTATAAATTTTGTTTTTTTAATAATTTATTTATTGTTATTTACAACTGTATAAAATATATAGAACAAGTAAATTTGCTGTAGGTGACATAGTGACATGATA
>NW_027114384.1:178545-180277 GCF_000696795.3 Halyomorpha halys | reverse complement strand
AACATGTGGAGAATCTACCCATTGATAGAACTCCAATAATATTTTTAGTGGAGAATATCTCGAGGCCATCTTCTTTTCAGACGCCTAGGAGGATTATTAGGTAATGAAGGAGAAGTCAGGTTAGAAACATGTGGATTTGGGTGGTTGGGAAGTTTATCATGTAAGGATTGGTATCTGGTTCTGGCCAAATCGGCTACATTGAGGTACTGATGGAAGACTTGATTCGTGTCAAAGTAAGGATATGGTTTAGTTGAGCCCCAAAGCTCTACTCCGTATGTCCAGATAGGCCTTATAATAGTCAAGTAGATCAGTCGTTTGTCTGAACTATAAAATTAATGGTTAAATACTATTGAATCAAATAAAAATTACAAACTTCGAGATAAATAAGTTTGCTAATAAGAACGTTTGTTGAATAACTGAGAAATATAAAGTTAAAGAATAATATAAAGTTATTTATCATTAAAGAAATATAAAGTGAGTTATTATTCTTAATGGTTCATTCATGAATAAGGTTCGTATCCATGGATACGATATTTACTTATCAATGGTTCATTCATAAATAAGGGTAGTATCCATGGCTATTTTAGCTATTAGTTTCAGCTATAGCTAATTTTTCCCCATCTATTCTTTTTTTTTCTTTGAGACTTTTCGAACTCATCTAAAAGGTATTATGTTGTCTTGTGCTCATAGGAATATTGTGTTGCATCTATTTTTGCAAACCAATAACTAAATTCGAAGAAAAAATGCGACATCTCCTATTTTTTTAAATTAAATTTGAAATTTGATTAAAGAGTAAACAATAAATGAGTAAGCATTAAAATTACGAGTTAGTGTCGATATTATTGTTAACAATCATCCATTTCTCGGAATTATAAAGAGCAATTACTAAAACGATTTCGCTACAGGAAACGCTCATTTGCGGTGCAATTTATCCGATTTGATTACTTTATTTAATTTCTGATTGCGTTTTCGAGTCACGTTCGTAGTAGTCGGCTTCCACCTCGGACTAGTCAGGCCTACTAATTGCTTAGCTTATGCAAGATGAAAACATGATTGAGCCCCGAGTATCGAAAGGAAAACATCCATGTAAATTACAAATGGGAATATGATCAGCAGCTGTGGGCTCGGCGATGGTTAGCATTTGCGGTCAACTCGGAAATTACCAAGTCCAGTCAAAACTCGATGTTTCGAAGTCATTCATGTTCCCCGATGTATAGATAAGATTGAACTCCTTAACTCGAACATGAACTCTAATATACCAAATGAAAATAATTTGTAGAAAGATAGTCCGAGTGGCGTTCAATACAGATACACCTCCAACAGTCACAACAGGCCTGGAGAAAACCTGTAATGTGGGTCGAAACGTTGACTATTAACCTGTTGGGTGGTGGTCAGTAAAGGTGTCATAATAGTAAAATAAAACTATTTATTTTATTCTTAATTTATTTTATTTATTTTTTTTTAATAATTTATTTATTGATATTTACAACTGTATACATATATATATATATACACCTCAAGTAAATTTGCTATAAGTGATATTATGACATGATAAAAACATGCGGAGAATCTACCCATTGATAGAACTCCAAAAACATTTCTAAAGGAGAAGATCTCGAGGTAATCTTCTTTTCAGACGTCTAGGAGGATTATTAGGTAGTGAAGGAGAAGCCAGGTTAGAAACGAGTTGGTTTGGGTGGTTGGGAAATTTATTATGGAAGGATTGGTATCT
>NW_027114384.1:171457-178495 GCF_000696795.3 Halyomorpha halys | reverse complement strand
CTAGGAGGATTATTAGGTAGTGAAGGAGAAGCCAGGTTAGAAACGAGTTGGTTTGGGTGGTTGGGAAATTTATTATGGAAGGATTGGTATCTGGTTCTGGCTAAATCGGCATCATTTAATGCTATTTATTAATTAAAACATCATCAAGGGGACATTGAGGTCCTGATGGATGATTTGATTTTTGACAAAGTAAGGAGCATTAAGGATTTTGGACTGTAAGGATAGGATTCGAGAGGAATTAGATGGTTTATTGGAACCCCATAGCTCAACTCCGTATGTCCAAATAGGCCTTATAATAGTCATGTAGATCAGTCTTCTGCAATGGATTGGAAGTTTGGACCGTCTGTCTTGTAAATGTTGTAATAGTCGGAATCGACGAGGAGTTTCCTGTCTTTTCAGTCTTGTATGAGGATTCCATGTCAGTCGTTTGTCCAGATTTAGTCCTAAGTAACGGATCTGTTCAACAGGAATGAGTGGGGTATTATTAAAAGATACTGTGGGGCATGATGAAGGTTTACGACGAAGGGTAAATGTGATTTGGTGGGATTTATTGGAATTTATTTTAATCCTCCAGTTTTGGCACCATTCTTCGAGGGTGGTGATGTTGGATTGGAGGGATTTGGATACAATGGAAGGGTCATTATTCACTGACAATAGGCATGTGCCATCGGCATACGTGGTGAGAATAGTGTTAGGATGGGTTGGGATGTCAGGTGTAAAAAGTGTATATAGGATAGGAGCAAGGATACTACCCTGAGGTACACCAGTAGACTGAGGAAACAGGGATGAATAAGCGCTGTTATGATTTACTAAATAATTAATTTTATTTATTATTTAAATAATCTGTCTGAGAGATCAGAACATTCTTAATTTAAAACGATTTTGATCCTTTTTTCCTCTCAACTTTTATTCTTTAAAATTTCTCCAACGTTTCGGCCCTCAGCCCATTCTCAAGGATACCACCTTCAATATTGATGTCATTTCTTTTTTTAAATCTTAAAATTGCAGGCTAATTGCCCTTGTCCCAAATAACTTTTTCTAAAAAAGTTATATCTTAGATTTAAAACTTTTTTACAAAACACTTTCCTTCCTTCCTTCACTTACACTGCTTTAAGTTGTAAATGTAAGTGAAAGAAGAGGAAGGAAAGTGTTTTGTAAAAATCTAAAAATAATTTTTTTTTTGTTTTTCATTGGCGCGACAGACCGTGGAGGTCCAAGGCCTCAAGGAATACATCGTCCGTTTCCTGACGTGGTTTTCATAGGGTGGGTCCGTCATTCCCATGCCTATTTTTGTGAGTGCCACCCATTGCCTAACGGGCCTCACAAGTGCCCGAAGGCAGATTGTGAGTATTGCATAATTTTTTGCTTCAAAAAATCCCGGGTAGGGCCGGGCTCGAACTCGCAATCTATGGGTTAGCAGACAGGCGCGTTACCACGCTGCTACCGTCACACTCAAAATTTTTTTTTAATTAATTTTTTAGAAAAATTTATATGTGATAAGGGCAATTAGCCTCCAATTTTTAAGATTTAAAAAAGAAATGACATCAATATTGAAGGTGGTATCCTTGAGAATGGCCTGAGGGCCGAAACGTTGGAGAAATTCTAAAGAATAAAAGTTGAGAGGAAAAAAGGATCAAAATTGTTTTAAATTAAGAATAAACTAAACCAATTTCAAACAAGCATATATAAAATAATTAAACTATTTATTGTTAACCAACGTTTCGGGGTGTTGAAAATTCTCTGTCTTGAAATACTTTCTATAAATTCGATATCTCAAAGTGAAATCGACTTTCTGTATCTAGTATCCACTATTATTTATTATAGATCTATAAATTAGCAGTTTTTAATAATTTAAAAACAATAGCATTGTTGAAGAAAGTAGACGTGAATATAACAATCCCAAAATATTTTTAATAATATGATGAAGAAAATGTTGCCAGGATTTAGTTTTGGTGGGAGAACGGAGTCCATCCAAGGATTGATGTTAGTCAAGTAATCCTGCGTTGTGTAGTCTTCTAAATTATCCTCTTGACTCATCTGCATTCACACCAAATTTTCCACACAATATTTATTTTTAGCAATATTAAGAAATCGTATTTCCCTTTGAATAAGAAGCCTCATTCAGATTCACAAAGAACATTAAGATGAATGAAACTCTAGTCAGTTCTTATTTTGATACATTTCGGACAGGAAGCATGAGATAAGCAATTTTATGACAGAAAAAAACAAAACAATCATTTCCAGGATTTAAATATCTATATGTCTTAAATATCTTACTTGTAACTATATTAGAATAAGTATCTTAGAAGTTAGTTTGCTTATTTATTTGTTTTAAACTATTTTAACCTATTTATGTGGTGTCTACATTATTACCTATTGTTATTTTATTTATATTTATTTACAATTTTGTCTTTATGTGTGTTTACTGAAAGTATTAATTTTGAATGACTGCATAAATTTAAAATAGAACTTATGTGGTAAACTCAATATTTGTGACACATCACTGAAACCAGGAATTTTAATTAATTTATAGTAGATTAGAATGTATTGAGAGCGTTAATAACAGAGAAACTCAAAAAGGGAAGAAGGGATAAATTTAAAAATACAAATTTAATCTTATATATATAGTTTTAAAATTGCTTTAGTTCTAGGTATTGTGCCAATGTATTTCGTTTATAGTTAGATAACTACAAATTACTGTTTTGTATATATAATAAATATTTACATTTTAGTTACAGAATGTTGAATGAATAAGTAAAATACAAAATAGTTATTTTAAATTGGTTTATATTACAAATCGCTATTTAGTCTCAAACTACGATTTAAATTTTTTATAAAAATAAAATTAGCGAAAAAAATCTACCCAGCCATACTTGTTTTTTCATGACGTCATATCGACATAAACAAACGCTAGGCGTATCTACTTTGTGCATGCATCATGTTAATTTATTTCGGTTTTTTATTTAAGCATCTACTATGAGTTATATTTCTTATCGTTTTTGTGCAGTACTTAATTGAAAAAATAACTACTATACAGAGTCTTGCTTGCTTTTTTTCATGGAAAAATAAAACAACATTTATTAAATAAATTAAATGGTATCCTTGTATAGTCTACAACTCTCTTTATTACATTAATGGCAACGTTTCAGACAATTCGGCCATCCTCAAGGACAATCTAAACATTTAATAGCTTATTATACATTGATTTGTAACAATTATAACAACAACATTATTACTAATAATATAGCATACCTTAATTTTTAAAACTTATAATTTTTGATTAATCAACGCTATCCTCTATCATATAAACAAACTATTTATAACCTTCCGTACACTCAGGTCAGGCTTGTTATTAA
The DNA here is from genome assembly GCF_000696795.3 of Halyomorpha halys. Classification (NCBI taxonomy): domain Eukaryota; kingdom Metazoa; phylum Arthropoda; class Insecta; order Hemiptera; family Pentatomidae; genus Halyomorpha; species Halyomorpha halys. Next base: position 175,139 of record NW_027114384.1, on the reverse strand, counting down.
TTTAATTCAAATTGCATTTTGGTCTCAATTTGTATTTATTCTAATTATTAAAATTAATTGTAAATACTAACAAAACTTTTCCCATATTTTTCATAAATTTATTTTACTTAAAATCTCTGCATAATGTTGGTTTAAATTCCTTGTTCATTGTTGTTAAAATCTGTTTTAAAACTAACTGTATAATAATTGATGTTCTCTGAAATAAATACTCAAGTATTTTTCTTTTGAGGATATTGTTTTCTTTATGTAAAATTATGGCGTTATCAAAATCAATTATTAATTAAATTTTTCATAGCGTGATTTTGACTTATAATTAATGTTCTGGGCAGAATAGCCTGCAAAACATTTTTAAATTTGGATGTGAGGTGAGAATTTATATTTAAAGGTATTTTATAATATTATTAATAATGTTTTTGTTATAATTGTTACAAATGAATGTTTAGATTGTCCTTGAGGATGGCAGAATTGGCCGAAACGTTGGACTATTGATATAATAAAGAGTATTGAGACTAAACAAGGAAACCATTTGATTTATTTACTAAATAAATACCAGTCTCAAGAAATTTAAAAAAATATATTTAAAATAAAATAAAATTTTAAATCGTAGTTTAAGACTAAATAGCGATTTGTAATATAAACCGATTTAAAATAACTATTTTGTATTTTATTTATTCATTCATCATTCTGTAAATAATATGTAAATATTTATAATGTATACAAAGCAGGAATTCGTGCTTATCTCTGATGTAAGTTAAGTACTTAACTAATTGTAAGTTGGCCCTGATAATATCAGCGCTCTGGAACGTTTGAAACGGCAAACACCTGTGGTTAATTTGATCTCAGATAGTAATTACATTCTACCAAGAATTCTAATATACATACTAGTTCAGTCTTAATAATAATATAAATTACAACAAAAAAAAGATGATTATTGTGTGGATTGCATTCAGCATGGTAATACCTCAATATGGATTTGCGTAGGTAACCATAAATTATATAAATAAAACATTAATATCACCTTTCGTTCTTATTTCATTGAGCCGTAAGCAATTTAGCAAAGATGGAAAATAATATTAATTTGGCTCTTAATTTAAGAATAATTGTTATAGATTTTGATTATATTTATTTTTTAGTTTTACTTATTGATTGATATATAGAATATATATCTTGATATAGTACAACAGTCGGGGAGAAAAAAACAAACAGTTATTTCACCCCAAATTTTGATTACTTTAATGAAAATTATTTATAATTTCTATTAAAAATTGATGAGTCTGCCGAACATAGGTAGGGGGAATATAAAATGGTTGGTGTTTCAAAAGTTAAAAAAAAATTTCATTCGGAGCTTCGGAAAGTACCAACAAAACTTGAAAATTTAAGAATTTAAAATAAAAACCCTAATATAGCTAGCTATTATATACGTGCTATAGTTCTGGATACATAGATTTTTAAAAAGCAACATTTCATACAAAAATGTACTGAAAAATCAGTAGTTAGTAAATTTATATTGAGAAATCTATCTTTACCTGCTGGTTATACTAGCCTGGTTATAAATGGTTTGTTATATGGTGGTGAATTAATTGTGGATAATCCTACATAAGAAAAATTAAATATTAATGATTTTAAATTTTAAAAAATAGGCTTTTAACTTATAAAGAATATGACCTGGGCAGAGTAGCCTGCAAAAGAAACTTTGAATTAATGTGAAGAAGGAATATATTGAAGATGTCCATAAGGATGGCTAGAATGACCGAAACGTTGGACTGGTGAAAAATAAAGTGTTGAGACAAAAATGGATATGAATTTTTGATTTTTTAATAAGTTATAAACTACTTTTTAATGACAAATTAATGGTTCATTAACCTTTTTACTGCTGTATGCGTGTAGAAAAATAAGAAAATTATTATATAAATATTTGTATCTATAAAAAAAAACCAGATAATATGTTGCGTTTTTTGTTTAATAATTGTTGTTTTTTAATTCATCTACCTGTTGAAAACGATTAGGCATTTTATTTTATTTTCAGTCGTTTTGTTACTTGCGTAGATGTGAGTGTGTGAATGTACGCATTAGATAAATTTTTGAAATGTAAAACTTTCTAATAAACGTTCTAATAATAAACTAAGTGAGTGATACAACAAATGAATCCAGTAATATATGACCTTTTAATACCTAAAGATTAGATTTAAACAACCCTATCATATCTTATACTATATAATAGATATATATATATAGCAAATACAATTCACCTGAAAACAAAAATTCATAAAATTACTATAATATAAAATCAGTATTTATGAAACTAATAAATTTGTTAAAACAATTTTAATTTCAATTATTTATTAGTGACTATGAATTTAAATTAAATAAAACTGTGGATAAAATATGGTCGAAATTTATTTTAAGTTTTCTGTCATAAATATTTTTTTTTTATACAAAATATGAAAATTATGGAGAAAATAAACATTTTATAACACTATATATGAAAATATTGAATTGACAAATCCTTGTTTGCTATGCTAACGATTAAATATTTTGTTATCTTTGAATTACTAATAGATTACGTAAACGCTTCTGTGTCATTAATAATGTTTTCCTAAATTATCTGAAAACAAAAAATTGTCAATTTGATTGTTTACTATAATAAATAAAATAAAATATATCTGATTTTATTTAATTTTTTTCATAAATTAAAACATTTTTAAATTCATTATAAAGTGTAGGGTACCCACTTTATAATGAATTTAATCCCACTTTGCATTGCTTCGTCAGAGCTAATTGAAAAAAAAAATTAGATCCAAACATTATAGAATTGACAGAACATCAAAATAAAAACCTTTCAAAACAATTGATGATCTAATTATCCTATTATGTTTGCATCTTGTTTTTTTCATTTAAACCTGACGAAGCCCTGCAAAGTGGGGCGAAACGTTGGTTAACAATATATAGTTTTCTTTTACTATTTTGATACGTTTATTGACCACCACCCGGACTACCTTCCTACAATCTACTTCAATACGGTGAACTATCGTCTTCCAATTAAATTTCTTTTTAAAGCTTGAATTATAGGTGATAATGTACCAGTTTATTCGGTAGAAATTGTAGAGAAAATAAACTAACCTGACATGGAATTATTTTCTTTAAAACTGGATTTAATATATTTAAAAAAACATTATATTACGCTTGCTAAGCAAGTTGACATTGTATTATTAGCAATTAAAATCATTTTGTTTGATAGTAGTACCTCAATAATGTTCAATAAGTAGAATTTCATAAAAATTGATTTCATATTCAAGATTGACTAATTGTCACCGATAAGGTTCCCAAGTGGCCCTTCAATTTTAACAAGCTGGAATACCCATGGATTGAAACGTCAGCTGTATACATTCAAGTACGATGGGCAACAGAGAAAAAAACGTTAATTTTTTTAAATAATTGCATTATGGACTTTTCCCACGGTGATAATTAGATCCTAAATAGCAAATAGGAATTATATGTCTTTTAGAATAAAATGATTAAGTACATGGTAAAATAAATTATTTATCTACCAGACCCGTCCCACTAAGACCCCCAGAGAGCGGCGGTTAAATATTATTTCGAAATATTTGCTTAAAATAAGAAGACTTTATTAAGATAGTCAAACGACCCAACTAATGCATCACAAACACTACAGGCACACATA
>NW_027114384.1:154380-169637 GCF_000696795.3 Halyomorpha halys | reverse complement strand
CCAATGGGTAGTTTCTCTACACGCCTGTAATATTCCAATTTAACTGAGATCAGATTAACTAAATGTACATTGTAGATAGCAATAAATACATTTAAAAAAAAAATAAAAAGGTTTTAATCTTATTAATTTGACATTGAAGGTCTAGGTCAGTCGTATATTCATCGTCAAGTCAAAACATTTTAGTGTAGTAGTTTTCCTGAGGTTAACTTCATAAGTCTCTGTTTCAAAGTCCAAGAAATCTGGTCTTTGTGTAACCAATTCATTTCTAACAGCCGGTTCCACATCCCTCTCTACAGTTAAAAGTTAATGTAAGACATACACAAGTGTTTACGAGCATTTTTCTCTGCACTCAATAATGTACACAAAAGCAACTTCGCATCCATAGCATAGAAAAATGTTTAATTAAAAAAAAAATTACTGGTTCATAATCCAGGATGCACTTCACTGGATCCCTTAAGCTATGCCGGTCCACACACCAATCAAGTATTATAATTAGGTATAATTATTGCCCAGTTCAGTTGATTGTATTTTCTTTATCACGGTTGTGTTTTTCATGTTTTTTCTTTTACTTTTTATTATAGTTTCATTGATGAAGTTGGTATATATTAATTAATTTATAAAATGTAATGAAGTATTATTATTTACAGTCATTATTTTTATAACGAGTCAATGAACAGTAATAAAAAATTAGATTCGTTTGGGTGAAACATTAGTTAGTTATACAACAATGATTTGTACAAGATTGTAAATCTTTAGCAAATAAATTCAATTATATCCCAACTTCGTTAATTAAGGAAAAGAGGTGGGACTAAAATTTTTCAAAGTTCTTTTTTTAAATGTTCCTAGAGCTATTTTTCAAAGATCTTCTTGCTATTTTTTTAAAATGCTAAAGCGATTTTTAAAATATTCCTTGAACGATTTTTCATAGCTCTTTTTGCCTTTTTTTTTAAATGTTCCTTGTACGATTTTCCAAAGCTCCTTTTGCCATTTCTTTAAAATCCTAGAGCGATTTTTTAAAAATATTCCTTGTACGGTTTTTCAAATCTCTTTTTGCCATTTATTTAAAATCCTAGAGCGATTTTTTAAAAATGTTCCTTGTACTATTTTTCAAAGCTCTTTTTGCCATTTTTTTTTTATAAAATCCTAGAGTGATTTTTTTTTTTAAATGTTCCTGGAACGATTTTTCAAAGATCTTTTTGCTATTTTTATAAATCCTAAAGCGATTTTTAAAATATTCCTTGAACGATTTTTCACAGCTCCTTTTGCCATTTTTTTAAAAATCCTAGAGCGTTTTTTTTTTTTAAATATTCCTTGTACGGTTTTTCATAGCTCTTTTTGCCATTTTTTTTAAAGCTCCTTGTACTATTTTTCAAAGCTCTTTTTGCCATTTTTTTTAAAAATCCTAGAGCGACTTTTTAAAATTTTCATTGAACAATTATTCAAAGCTCTTTTTTGCCATTTTTTTAAAAATCCTAGAGCGATTTTTTAAATGTTCTTTGAACGATTTTTCAAAACTCCTATTGCTATTTTTTAAAATGTTACTTGAACAATTTTTCAAAGCTCTTATAGCAATTTGTTTTTATTTGTTCTGCAAAAGTTTCTATATAATGCTATTTTCATGAAATATATGTGAATTTCAATTAAATACTTCCGCATGTCAATATGACATACTCACTTGAGTAGCTTTATCATCAGACTCACTATTCTCCCGTATTATCTCACATGTGCTCTGCCTGGTCCTGCGATAACGGGAGGTTCGCCTTAAACAGTCGAGATGAATCATCGGGAATGCTGATAGCTCCTGATTCACCATTGTTCAGGAACTAGCTGTCGTGACAGTGAGTCACAGACCCGTTCATGTCGAAGAGACAAAAAAGAGAAGCAGACACGCGGAAGTTGTTGCGGCCTACGTAAGATTGAACTTGGCACATGTCACCTCTATTGTAGGAGCTGTAGATATATATTTATAGATAGCACTGCACTCGTATCGTGATCCTAAGTAACGCATTCTTCTGCATATGGCAGAGCTCAGAGAGGTAAAGCGACCATATCCCTGTATAACGGAAACTTCTCTTAACGGACAATTTTATTAGGATTCCGGTCAACAGGTACATATTCAATGCCAAGGGTTCAAATCCTTCTTATACAGAACCGCACCATTCAGGACGCGGACATAAATTTTATTCCTATCAAGAACTAATCCTTATTAGATCAAAAACTATATATCTGAATAATTATATCATTTCAATTTTTTATTTTATTTACTTATTGAAAATTTCAACTGTATAAAAAAAAAAAATAAATAAATAAATGTGATGATGTAGGCAAATGGTGGTACTTGAATCATTGCTTTAAATTAGAAGATCCTATGGCCATATTCTTTTCAGACGCCTCGTATGTTGATGATGTGAGATTAAGAAAAAATGGGTTTGGGTGGGTTAATATTTTTAAATAAAGGAACGAATGGGATGTTAAGGTCTTTATGGATATCTTTATTTGTGATGTAATAAAGGAGCACTAAGGATTTTGAATTGCAAAAATTAGATACGAGAGGAATTCGATGGTTTGGTTGAGCCTCAGAGCTCAATTCTTTTTGTCCAGGTTGGTCTGATTATCGTAGTGTAGTAAATTAAGATTTTTTTGCAGTAAATGTGAAGTTTAGAGCGTTTGTCAAGTAGGTGATGTAGTACTCGAAATCTACGAGCTTCAGTTCGTTTCATCGTTTCAATCTAGTATGGAGATTCCAAGTAAGTCTATTGTCAAGAACGAGTCTTAAGTAGGGAATCTGTTCAATCAGGGCTTAGTGGAATATTTAAAAAAATATAGAGTAAAGAAGGAAAGTAGAGGTTTATGACGTAGAGTTATGGTGATCACATGGGATCTGTCAGGATTTATTTTGATTATCGGATTAATATTTAATGTGCAACTTTATGTGTTTTTTTATATATTTTTTATTTATTTTATTTTATTTATTGAGAAATATTACAATTTGCCACAACATGTTGGGCCATACGAATTAGTGATAACTGAATATAAGAATAAAAATAAATAAACAAATGAAAAAATATATAAGTATAAAAAAATACATAGAAAATAAATAAAAGCTCTCTATAAATATATATCGTACAAACGGAAAGATAAAGAAATATTCGAACTCTTTTTTTTTTTTTTTTAATTTTTTTCTTCATAGCGGAAACTTAATTTTATTTTTTAAATTACACAATGATATTCCAAGAATGTTTAGAACCACTTGAGCTTAAAGTTTTGAAAAAATATGTTTAGTTCGTCCGAGAACGGCTTAACTGATTTCCAATTTTCATATCTCAAATTCTTCAAACTAAAATAATTATATATCAAATAGTCAACCCATCCATTTTACATCATTTTTCTAATACTTAACGTAGGATAATTTATTTTGTAAATTCCGTTGCTTTATTATTCTGTTTTAGTTTGTAATTTTAGGCTAAAATCCTCAATGCTCCTTATTTTGTTACTAATAAAACTATCCATAAAGACCTAAATGTTCCTTATGTAACCGATCTAGCCCGAACCCGATATTATTCCTTCCATAATAAACTCCCTAACCACCCAAACCCACTAGTTTCTAACCTTGCTTCCTCTTCCATTCCTGGCAATCCTCCGAGGCGCCTGAAAAGAAGATGGCCTCGTGACCTTATATTGTAAACTGTTTTTAGAGTTCTACTACTAGGTAGTTTCTCTACATCCTGTATCATATCATTATGTCATTATGATCAAATTTATTTGTTGTATTTTTTATACAGTTGTAAATATCAATAAATAAATTTAAAAAAAAAAAATTTAGAGTATTTAGTTAATTTTTTTTATTTATTCATTAAGAGATGTTATTTATTTTATTATTTTTATCAATTTATTTTTTGTAATTATATGAGGCAGTCGTAAAACATAGTAACTGAAAACTTTCATAAATGGATGTTTGAAGTAATGAAAGAATCTTTAGGACATTTGTTTTCTTAAGACATTAAGGTATTATAATTAGTTATGATAAAATGACTTCTAGTTGAAGGTAAAACATTGTAATAGACAAACTATCTAACATTATAAAAATCTTTACTTTTATTTATATATTTTATTTTTTTAACATTCCAACCAAGCCCATACTTACCTTGGCAAGAGGAAAGGTATTATTGAATTTCATTGAAGAATGACTTTTTCTGACTTGTTTATTATGAAATATCACTCACAAAATCTGATTTGCACTTTCTTTAAGTATGTTAATGTTTTGATCCACTTAAAACAACTGCTAATTTCTAATCTGATATTTTTGATTTCAGGTAAGATGCTTTCTTTGTGGATCAGCTTACTGTAAGTTAATTAGCAAAGTAGAGTTAATTGAACATTTGAGGTGCTCTATATCAATATCCATTTTCTGACAAATTCAATTTGCATGAGAATTATGAATTATTATTGGAAACATGTTCAAGGTACTTAAGATTTTTCTAGATCATTGTCCTTCTAGTCACTAATTTAAAAAGCTTCGAAGTTTTTCGTTCCAAAATGCGTTTTATTTTAATTTTTTTCTGTTTTTAACCGCATAAATTAGAATTGGACAAGGTCTATTTTGTTCTGGAGTTTCACAAAACAGATTTGACAAATTTTGTATCAGAAGTTAATTCATCCACTTTTGGAAAATTATTAAAAAACAAACTAATATTGGAGAATCTCATGTAGATTAATTTTAAATTGATTGAATGTGGATTTGTAATGCCTATATAACAAACAAAAAATCCATTTTTAATAAACATCTTAACTAAATAAATTTAATAAAATACTTAATTTTTACTTAAATTACTTAAATTTATTTACGCATAATTTGTGATTTTTGAAAAACCTTAAAAGACTAGAGAAAGGTAAAAGTTTTTTTTTTTCTATCACTATAAAAAATCGTAGGTAGAAATAAAATTAAATCTGTAGCGCAAGAACCCATGAAAAGTCAGGGGTTCAGTTCTTTGTAAGGAAGTTACTCGACCAACGGTTGTGAGAGGAGGTTATTTAAGAGGCTGTGTGGACCCCATAGTAGTTCTTTGATACTTTTTCTACACTTTCCTGACTGTTTTAAATTAAAAATCACATTTTGTTGTATCATTGTGACAATTATAAAGTACTATATGTCAACAAAATATATTTTTCATTTTCGTTATTATAGTGAAGCAGATATAATGAACTGAATGGAGATGGAACTTATTTCCACCAAGACGGGTTTTGAATCTTTTGTTCGTTGTTGATATCATTTTGACATACTAAATTACGAAAAATCTAAGCGTGCAAATTGTTGGCTGTCATCTTGAATTTATTTTTCCAAAAATATTTCAAAATTTTCTGTGGTTTCAATTTACAATAAACTTCATGCAAAAAAGTATTATTGGAAGAAGATAATTGACCATATGTAGTAGATTTTAGGAAGATTAGATTTTTATTCAGGGCGAACAACATCTAGGTTATTACACCCTTTTTACTTTATTTATATTCTTGTCTTTGGCATTTGATAGTTGAATGTAGACTATTTCCTTTCTACACTGGTCGATATTGGTGGATTATATTTTAGTATAAAGTTGAGTCTCTTTCAGAAATTTTATTATTTTTTATATGGATTCTGCTGAGTCTCTTGTACGAGGAATTTTATTATTTTCGTAGGCTTACGAAATGATGAGTATTCTTCAATTATATCCTTTATTGATAATGGGGACTGACAGGTTTGGCTTATAGGTTGGTCCTCTTTTGTGATTAAGTGGAGGTGTGTTAATTTAGAATGTCCTATTCTTACTCTTGCAATGACCATTTCTTCTCTTCTGTTTCCCCTTATGGCACTTGTCCACTTTTGTGTGTTTTTTAAAACATTTCTTAGCTTATTGGTGAATGGTACGTCAGCCCACATTGAATCCCAACTTTTTCGAATTCTGTTCCTTAAAAATGCCTTTGTGTCTTTCGGTTCGTAAATTTTGAGTGGTGGAACGTTCATTGTAGCAGCCTCTTTAGCCGCTTTATCCGCTGCCTCATTTCCAGTTATTCCTGAGTGCCCTTGGATTGCAGGAATATAGTCCGGTTGGCGGTTAATAAAGGTATCAAAATAGTATAAGAATACAATTTATTTTTAACTAATAATTTTTTTTTTAGTCTGACTGACCTGACGAAGCTCTGCAAAGTTGGGTGAAACGTTGGTCACAAATAAATAGATTTTTTTAATTTATAATCTTAATATTTTCTTGAGACTGGTAATTTTTTTAATAATTAATACAAATTTTAACCATTATAGTCTCAAAACCTTTTATTTCTCTTATCCGGCCATCTTCAGGGACAATCTACTACAAAACAGTTTCTATTACATGTATGATCCTACAAACAATTCAAAATACTTAACATTATTATTTATAATTTACCTTTCTTTAATACAACTTTGAAACCATATAATTTAAACAACTCTAACTTCATGCAGGCTATTCTGCCCAGATCAAAAACATCAATATCTATGAAACATTAAAAACATTAGGTAAAAGATATTTTTTTGTTAATAAGTATATCATCCCACATATGTTTAATTACCTAATTAGTCAAATATCACTTAAAACAAAGTCAAAATCCTTTATCAGCAGACACTATTTCTTAAACTTTTACCACAACAATGCTTGTAACCTTCCTCCACTCAGTTTAAGCATTTAAAATTATTTATCATAACTACATTTTTGTCAATTTTCCTCTTTATTTCATTAGCAAAAATCCTATCAGTATTATTGTAGTAGATTGTCCCTGAAGATGGCCGGATTGGCCGAAACGTCGGTTTTGAGACTATAATGGATAGATTTTTTTTGTTTTACTATTTTCTGCGTTTATTGATACCGTGGCTATCTAACAACAAGTTATTATGATCCTATTTCTCAATTACTTATTTGTACCTCGTTGCTTATATGTGCAAATGATATACGATCTTATTCTCCCATACTGCTCTGACAGTTACAATAAAATGATAGGCGGTAAATTCGGCACATTAAATGTCACTCTGGATATAACGGAGTGCCCAATCCTGCCTAATTTTATTCTGAGGCCCAACGCCATATCGGGACGCTACAAGGTGATATCGCCTGTATTGATCACAAATATCCTCTGACATAGTAAAGTCTCGGCTCTTTACGGACACATCGATAAATAATGTTCGGAACATTTCATTCGAAAATCGACCTGAATATGCGATGAGAATGGAACAAGACATTTTGTTCTTCTTTATCTTCATCATACCGCCCGAGTCTTATTGGGATGGCGATATTCTGATATTTTTCACTGTCCATAATTGCATCTAGCATTTATCGATTCGATATTCTGTCGTATCGTACATATATATTTAGGTAGTATCGATTCCTTTTTCGGCTCTCAGAAGCGATGGATTTTGACGAATGAGGAATGAGGTATTAGTATAAGAGCGGGGAAGAAAAAAAGGCAGTTATCTCACCCCAATTTTTGATTACTTTAATAAAAACTATGTATAGTTACTAGCCAAAATTAAAAAATGGCGACTGTTTCAGAACCTTAAAAAACCATTAATTTTTCATTCGGATCTTAAAAACTACCAACAACACTAGAAAATCTAAGGTAATATTATTTAAAGAAGAGTAAATTTGCTGAAATATTAGCCCTAAAAGAGCTATTTACGTCCTATAGTTCTGGAGATATAGATTTATAAAAAGCGAAATTTCTTTAAAATCTACTGAAAGATTACTAGTTAGTTAATTTATTTTGAGAGATCTCAGGAACTATGTGACGTACTAGCACTCAAATTAAAGCTAGTTTAATATACTATAATGAAGTTTATGACCTTTACCTTCGTAGGAATAGTAGTTTTCATGATATTTGCTAAAATAAATTGATTTGTAGTTGTTCGGACAATAAATTTGATTTATGAAAAACTTTATTTCAGAAGCCATTGGACTGTTGTCTGCCAGCGCTCAAATTAAAGCTAGTTAAATTTACTAAAAAATAGTTAATAATGTTTATCTTTGTAGTAGTAGTAGTATTTATGATATTATTATGATAAACTCACAAAATGTTAATTTCTAATTGTTTGAATAAAATGTTGGATTTTTGTAAAAATATATCTCTAGATCCATAAGACGCACATATGTTTGGCAACACTCAAAATAAAGGAAATTTAACTTTCTATAAAGTAGTTTATAACACTTATCTTCGTAGGGGTAGTAGTTTTTATGATATTCACATAGGAATATATATTTGGCAAATGAAAATTTGTCTGAACAACTATAAATCAATTTATTTTAGCAAATTTCATGTATTATTGTATTATATGTATATTATTGTATCATGTATTATTGTTCATTGTATTATATGTATATTTATTGTAACAAATTTCATGTAAATTTGTACTCCTACGAAGATAAACATCATAAACGACTATATAGCTCATTAAACTAGCTTTAATTTGAGTGCTAATAGACAACTTTACGTCAAATGGTTTTTGAGATATATGTTTTTCAAAATAAATTCACTAACTACTGATTTTTCAGTACGGTTTTTATTAAAAGTTATATCTCCAGAACATAAATAATTCTTTTAGGGCTTATATTTTAGAAAATTTTCTCATCTTTAAATGACGTTCTCTTAGGTTTTCTTGTGTTGTTGCTACTTTTTAAGATATAGAGCTCCGAATAAAAAATTAATTTTTTTTATCGCCTTCAAACAGGTGCCATTTTGTATTCCCCCTTCCTATACTTGGCAGACTCATCAGTTTTGACTATTAATTATACATAGTATTCATTAAAGTAATCAAAAATTGGGGTGAGATAACTGCCTTTTTTTCTCCTCTTGGGCTCTTGTACTATATCTAAAGAGAGAGAATTCTATAGGGAACTGAGAAATCTTTATTTCCATTATTAAATGGAACTTTATTTAAATTTATATCAAAAAGTGAGAGACTTCAAAGAGGCAAGTCGACAGATCGAGATGGTACAACTTGTGTTTTAAAGATTTCGACGCGGACCTAAGAACGTAGGTTGAGCCCGGAGATAGGGTTTGGGATTGGGTTTCTGAGATAGTGGAAGAATTAGGTACTGGTCGAAACCCTCTTTCTAGGGTTTGCTTCGACAGTGCTATGGTAGTGATGAGATACTTTTCGCCAATTGTTTCGTTCTTTCCACAAATATGGGCCTTTTTTCGTTAGAGCATGACTATTACTTATTGAATGAAATTTTATTAATTTCATAATTAACTTACTACGGTATTATCATCAAGTAATATTGTGAAAATTAAATTTTACTGATTTCCTAGATAAATTTACCCGACTAAATTGGATAAATGCCGTGTGTTGGTATTTACTATAAATTGTTGGATGTGAGGAGTAGATTTATATTAAACATTGTCCTTGAGAATTGCCAGATTGGGCGAAACGTTGGACATTTAAAGAAATAATAAAGAGTGCTTTAAAACTTGACGTGGATATAAATTACTTTATTTAAACATTAAACATTTTTTTTTTTATTATAAAAATTTCCCTTCATTCCAGACATCTGTCTAGGATTTCCAAAATAGAAAAGGTTACCATTGAAAATGCATGCTATCACCCTTTGGTTCTTTTGCAAAGGGCACCCACCCCTAACCCCACAGGCATTTTATAAATACTGAATCGGTCTGTCCCGGTACCGCATTCTGTGCGTGGTGGGTGATTCTCTTTTAATATCCCCGGGGTTTAATATCCACCCACATTGGTGGGACACAATGGTTAGTGTGTATGTGTTTATAAATACATATTGGATGATAGGGAATATAGCTTCAGTTAAATTAATGGTATGTTTTTTATATTTACCTGTGAACCCCGTTTAATTAATATTTTGCTCTCTTGACCGGTATATAAACCAATATTAATATTTTATCACTTATTAGCGTACCTATTATTAATTTCCCGAATCCACTCGTTTCTAACTTTCTCTTCAATTTCTTCTTAGGCGTCTGTAAAAAAAGAATCTAGAAATGTTATTGGGGTTTTCCATAAGTTTGTAGTCATGCCCTTGTACTATTCGCATCACATTTAGTAGTTTTTATTTTTTGTTAATTGGTTATAAAACTTTATTTTGAATTAAAGTATGGAACAAAATATACTTATGAGAACCGACAGAACTTAATATCCTGTTAATTGGTTTTAAAGTCGTGTCGATCGAATTAACTTTTGAAAGAAAGCTTTAAATAACAATAGAAATTTAGCTGGGATATAAACATTTATTTGGTGCGATCAACAATACAACATAACGCACATAATAAAAGTAACAATAAAAAGGCCTTTTAGATTTTTTTTTAATTAAAATCTATATTTATTTTTATAAATTACAATTTTCCACAACGTTGTTGGGCTATAGGTAATTCTAGGAACTGGCCACATTTATATGAAAATATAAAAAAAAAAAATAAATAGTACAAAAATAAATAAAATCTCTCTCAAAATAAAAATGAAAATAATCAAACTATGTAGTTGAAGAGAAAAAAATAAAATAATTACTAGTCATGTTTTCATTCTTATATATAATATTCACACTACGGACCTGAGAATCCTCGAGCCTACTCTATTACCACGCGTGAGGGGTAAAGAAAGCAGGATTGAGATCCCAGCGCATCCCTCTCACCGCCTCACTTTAGCAAAATAAATTATGAAAACAAAAGAAACAAATTTACCGATTCGATATATATATATAAATAAAATATAGGATGACAGCCCCGAAGAAAAATGATCCACTCCCATAGTTCAGAGGAAGATACACATAAACACCGCCGCAACTGTCTAACTGGTCTAAAGTTGGTTGACCCACGTATGTTCTGGCTCTTTAATGCATTCTTTAATTAAATTAATTACAACATTTGTATTCATAACCGTGGACTGCATTATATACTTATCAGAATCAACAGTCGAGATATACAAAAACCAAAATGGCCACACTGCCACTTGATTATGTCAGACAGGTCCTGGTTTGTTGTAATGGTCAAAATGTATATAAACCACAAATACACGAATACGCAGACAGGGTCTAGTAATGCACTATAATAGTCAGAATCAACAATATAAATGCCCATATAAACTCATAACGTATGGAGACAGGGCAGATAATGAATTATACTAGAAGACTAATTAAATTAAAATTAAAATAAAACTGCATAAATTATGCAGTGTATATACAGCTGAATTACATGCAACAGCCTCAGCACTCCACTTTTCCATTACAGTAACGAATTCTAACATAGTTATCATTACCGACTATTTAAGTTCACTAAAAGCCATGAAGACCATTTACCCGACATTTTTACAATCATAAAAATTCACAATTATAACAACATGCTCGAAAACTTGGAAAAAAAAACTGTTTTCTTGTGGTGCCGAGTCACGTGGGGATCTCTGGCAAAGAACTGGCGGACATAGCAGCTAAACAAGCACTTGCTCTTCCAGGTCAGGGCACGGCCATTCTGACACCACAAGAAATAAGTCTTCCGATGAAAAATGAAATATCATCTAGTTAGCAAGCCATGTGGGATGCAAGTCCACCAAGCAAATTAAAAACTATTAAAAAAAAACATTAAATCATGGACTACATCAAACCGTTCCAATCGCAGGGAGGAGGTAGCTATTGCCAGATTGAGAATAGGTTATACAAGTTTAACTCATACATATCTGATCAGTAAGCAGCCACCGCCAAAATGTCAATACTGCAGTGTACTTGTCATTTTTATTCCGCGAACTTGAGTAGATTGGGAGTAGGACCGAGTGTATCGGATGCTCTGAATGATGACCAGAAGAACGTGGAAATGGTCTTAGTTTTCTTTAAAAGGAATGGCCTTTTGAATAAGATTTAAACCAGAAAATCTGTTATACGTAATAAAAAGTACCAAAAGAAGTAATTATTTAAATAGAATTATAAATATAAATGGAATAGAATTATAAAGCGCGAAACATGAGCGTTGATGACCTCAGGGTTTTACGACCTAAAAAGCCCCAGACAACAGCAACAACAACAACTAGAAGACTAATTAACAACAACTCATCGTCAAGTCAAATGGCAAAACGCAGAAAAAGTCTGGTTCCGGACTGTAATGTCGACCAAAACACTTAGAATATTCAAACTATTACACACTGATCAGACAGGGCTGGTTAGAAACTATAATGGCCACAAATTAGCAAGAACTCGAGTTGAATGAAGATGGTCGGCCTGTTGTTAGGCGACGCCTTAGCAACTGTCTAACAACCCTTACCAACGGTTTCTCCTACTTAACTATTAAAATACAAATATAAAATCCATATTCTTCTTTTCAAATAAACAAAAATTCTAAAGAAAAATAATACAAGTAAAAATAATTCTAATTAAATTAAATACTGATACTAAGTAAATACTATTTTCAAAATATTTAAAAATTATCGATTAAACATGGCGTTAAGAATGGTTTACTCAGAATCACTTCATCGTAACAGCTCTTTCTTAAAAGTAATTTAATTTCCTTAAACTACCTGAGGTTTCCTCACAGTCCGTGACCGAATCATCGAACATCGAAAGAATGCGCATCTAACATAAATAAATATTTCAATAGTCGAATATGCTTAAGGTGCTATTTGTTAATCGTAAAAGGTGAGGTACTGAACCATCTGAAGGATTCTGCATCTGTCGTTGCATCAAGTACAGTGTTGCACGTGAAGCAGTGCCGACGTTTCGCAACTGAATAATAATGCATCGGGACAGCAAGCAACGGGACAGTATCAGCTGTGGCAATTAACTGTCGCGATCAATTTGTTGCCATGATCATGGAAAGTTCATTGTATCTGATCTTATACAATTGTATAAGATAATGTGCTTTGCCAACCTCAAGAAGGCAATGAACTATTATATTAGATTGTACAAAAGCCGGGGAGAAAAAAAAATTGTTATTTCAACCCTCATTTTTTATTACTTTGAAATCTATGTATAATTACTAGTCTACATTGAGTCTTCCAAGTATAGGTAGGGGTAATAAAAATGGCAACTATTTTTAAACTACCCACAAAACTTAAAAGAACATGATTGTAAGTCGAGTAAATTTGCTAAAATATGAACCCTGATAGAGCTATTTACGTTCAATAGTTCTCATGATATAGCTTTTTAAAGAGAAATATTTCATAAAAAATATACTGAAAAATCCGTAGTTAGTGAATTTATCTAGGAAATCTATATCTCAGAAACAATAAGACGTATAGATGTCTGCCTGGACACAAATTAAAGTCAGTTTAGTGTATTATAAAGTAGTTTCATAACGTTTATTTAACATATATTGGCTCGAAAACTTAAAATACCCGCATATCGCTAAGAAAATTACTTATGACAAACAAGTGCAAGTTATATATTTTAGACTATTTATGAACAGAAGTTATGACTAATATTTTTACTAAATTAGATAATATCCAAGCGATGTGAACAATATTAATTTTTCCATGCTAAAGATAATTAAATTTAGCAAGCTAGAAATTAAATTCTTAGGAATGTTTATTAGAAAAGAGTATATACAAAACACTCTTAATTAAAAAAAAAAAGAAAGAAAGAAAAATCTATTACAGGTTGAGTAACACCTGGCTGCGTCCTTTCCTATTTAGACTACCTCGCATTTATCTAACTCTTTCTACTTAATTGCGACAATTTGTTTTCAAGACCACACATTTAACAACCGCAGAAACAAGAAAAAAACCAAGTATTATTTGTATGAGTAGTTCTTCGATACTTTTTCTACATTTTCCTAACTGTTTTAAATTAAAAATCACATTTCGTTGTATCTTTGAGACAATTGTAAAGTACCATATTCCAAATAAATCTATTTTCCATTTTCGTTATTATATTGAAGGAGATCCTTCGTAACATTCTCAATGCTCCTTATTTTGTTACTAATAAAACCACCCATAAAGACCTAAATGTTCCTTATGTAACCGATCTAGCCCGAACCCGATATTATTCCTTCCATAATAAACTCCCTAACCACCCAAACCCACTAGTTTCTAACCTTGCTTCCTCTTCCATTTCTGGCAATCCTCCGAGGCGCCTGAAAAGAAGATGGCCTCGTGACCTTATATTGTAAACTGTTTTTAGAGTTCTACTACTGGGTAGTTTCTCTACATCCTGTATCATAAAATTATGTCATTATGATCAAATTTACTTGTTGTATTTTTTATACAGTTGTATATATCAATAAATAAATAATAAAAAAAAATATTAAAGGAGATATGGATGGAGATGGAACGAATTTCCACAAAGACGGGCTTAGAATCTTCTGTTCGTTGTTAACATCTGTTTGACATACTATATTACTTGAAAAATCTAAGCGTGCAAATACTTGCTTGCAATCTTGAATTTATTTTTCAAAAATAATTTTAAAAATCTTCTTTGGTTTCAATTTACATTAAAGTATTGGGTTGTAAGATCGTTGCGGTTTTCAATATTTTAGTTTAATCCTTTCTGTGTTTATAAAATCATGTTTACTTGGTCAATAGTGTGTACATATTCTAAAAAAGGATTAGTTAAGGTGCTTTTATGCCTTAGTTTCAACTGAGATTCCTTATCTTTATGTGGTATTTTGCTTGCCCAAAAAGGAAGAGAAAAAATTCATTTTGGTCATTTAATGATTTTTTATTTCCGAAAAGGAAAATCCGTTGCACAGATGGTTAAAAAAATTAACAATGTGTATGGCGATGATGCCTTAGGAGGAAGGAGCGTCTATAAGTGGTTTGGTTGGTTCAAAACAGGAAATTTTGACTTGGAAGACGCAGCGGGCAAGAACTAGTTGGAACAATTAAAGGCAGTGGTTGGGCTAAAGCGTCCGGAATTGGCTAATGGCAAAGGCATAGTTTTCCATCACGATAACGCCCGTACTCATGTGTCTTTGCAGACCCGGCAGAAATTATTGGAGTTTGGCTGGGATGTGATTCCCTCCCACCATATTCACTAGACCTTACCCGACCAAATTTTAACTTATTTCGGACCCTTCAAAGCTCTTTTAACGGGAAAGAATTTAATTCGCTCGAGGACTGCAAAACACACATATAAGAGTTCATTGTCTTTTTTTTTTCATTGTCGTTCATTGCACAAATCTGAGAAGTTCTGGGAAGACGGAATTAAAAAATTACCTGAAAGATGGCAACATGTAATAGATCAAAATGGGTCCTATATAGGGAGTATTCATGATGTTGTGTTAAATGTTATATGTTTTACCATGTTAAATGTTAT
>NW_027114384.1:141799-153900 GCF_000696795.3 Halyomorpha halys | reverse complement strand
TTTTCCATTTAACACGCTTTAACATAGATCATGAATACCCCTATTATTGATTAAAAATATTTACAAGAATCTGAATTGGCGGTTAATAAAGGTATCAAAACAGTAATAGGAAACAATTTATTGTTAACTAATTTTGTTTCAATCTGATAGAATTGACGAATCCCTGCAAAGTGGGGCGAAACGTTTAACAATAAATAGTTTTATTTTACTATTTTGGTTACTTTATTTATTTATTTTTTTTTTATTTTTTTTTCTTACCTACTATTTTATTTATTAAAACAAATACAATATATACATAGTACTTAAAAACTAAGAAATATATTTATACACTACGTACATTTTATCTTGGATTGCCTTCCGGCATTATAAGATGTCACAATCTTGGTTCGCTGAAGGCGGTTTTTACATGAGTAGCTTGATTGCCAGGGGCTAAGAAGGAATGGGGAGGGACCATTCCGGCTGGTGGGGTTGCTTTATTGGTCGGCACCCTCACTTTCATACTATAATCTAAAAAAGTATTATGCTATAGGTTTTCAAAATTATAATAAACAACAAATTTCAAATTCAGGCCAACCTATACCAGTCAATCCAAGCAACCTATCCACACGTTGCGCAACTTTGCCATGGTTTTTTTGCAAATGTATAGCAGTACCTTAACATCAAATGTTTAAATTTGTGTAGTCGCTAATGTTTTTTTCGAAACGGTAAAAAACATCTTCCAGGCACTCTTAGATCAATTCATGAATTATTAATGAAGTTGTTAAGTGTTCCGAGTTCGTTTTAGTTTTTTTTTTCCCCTTCCATGGGAACAAAAGGAAATAAAAGCCCAATCTCGGACAAATCCGTACGGATTCCGTTCGTGGATAACCCTCCCAAATGTAGGCATACTCTTTAGACACGGCCGACTAATGGTGCGATCGGAGGTATTGTAAGGAAAAGAAAACGACCAAGAGAGACAGAGTGAGGTAATGGAATAACTCTGTATGCTTGGACAAGAGCCGAAGCATTCTTCTGCCTCTGTCCCCATATCTCGCTAATAGTAGGCGACGCTAACGCTACTATCTCGCAGCGGCAAGATATGCAAATGCTCTACATCTAATAGAATTGATTATAAACTTCTTATTTCTCTATTTTATGCTTTAGCAATCCGCCGATGGGACCATCTTGTGTTACTCTTCAAACATGTGTTTATCGCAGATGGTTTTACCGCCATGAATATTTACTCGGTTATTTCTCTTTAGGTCTTATTTCTCAAGATTAACTAGTGTATCTAGTCGATCGACTGATATAGAAAATTCCATTCAAACTTTATTATTTTTGTTTTCTTTTTTTATGTATGTAAAATAGCCATCTTGATAAACCTATTTAAAGTTTGAGTATGCAACTATTGTATTTTAAATTTCTAGATTTATTATAATTGATAAATTAAAGTTCCTGAAGATAGGGTTTTAGCCAAAACGTTGAGCATTTTCTTTTATTTAAATTAATGAAATTATTTTGCTATTAAAATTAATAGGGTATTTATTTTTTTTTTATGGGATTCATTTTTAATTATTAACCATTAATCAAAATAATTGAAGAAAAATTCTCCTTAAGAACACATATGCCCAAAATAACAATGAAAAAACATTTTAGTTTATATAATTTTAACAGTAATGTTTGTTCTTTTTATTTTTATTTACAACTGTATAAAAATATACATTCATTGTGACATGATACAAACATGTGCAGAATCTACCCATTAATAGAACTCCAAAAACATTTCTAGAGGAGATCTCGAGGCCATCTTCTTTTCAGTCGCCTAGAAGGATTATTAGGTAATGAAGAAGAAGCAAGGGTAGAAACAAGTGGATTTGGGTGGTTGGGAAGTTTATCATGCAAGATTTGGTTCTGGCCAAATCGGCAACATATGGAACATTAAGGTCTTCATATATGAGTTTATTCATGACAAAGTAAGGAGCATTAAGGATTTAATGAAGGATTTTCGACTGTAGGGAATGGATTCGGTAACGCCCGAGTACAAAGGATTAATAGTCAACTTACAAGAAGATAGTTGACAGTATGAAGTAGATGGTACTAGTACAAGAGCCGGGAAGAATAAAAGGCAGTTTATATCACCCCAATTTTTGATTACTTTAATGAAAACTAGGTATAATTACTAGTCAAAATTGATGAGTGTGCCAAATATAGGTAGGGGGAATAAAAAATGGTGGCTGTTTCAAAACCTTAAAATAACATTAATTTTTCATTCGGAGCTTTATATCTTAAAAACTAAAAACAACACTAGAAAATCTAAGAGAACATTATTTAAAGAAGAGCAAATTTGCTGAAATATTAGCACTAAAAGAGCTATTAAGTCCAATAGTTCTCGAGAGAGAAAGAAATGCTCTTTCATTCATGCTGCCCAAATACATCGGGTTGCTACATTACACAGCATACTGATCAATCCATGACTAGACAAATATAAGTTACATATTTTTACATGATATAATATAATAGATAGATAACATTTTTATATTCTATGTCTCAGGAACTATGTGACGTACAGATGTCTATTAGCATTCAAATTAAAGCTAGTTTTATGGACTATAAAGAAGTTTCTGACATTTAACCTCGTAGGAATAGTAATGTTCATGATATTTGATAAACAAATTGATTTATAGTTGTTCCGACAATAAGTTTAATTTTTGAGAAACTTCATTCCAGAAACCATTGGACATACAGATGTCTGCAAGCGCTCAAATTAAAGCTAGTTAAATTTACTATAAAAATGTTAATTATGTTTTTCTTTGTAGGAGTAGTAGTAGACATCTGTACGTCAAATGGTTTGTGAGATATAAATTTTTCAAAATAAATTCACGGACTACTGATCTTTCAGTACTTCCCATACAACATTTTTCTGAAACGTTGCTTTTTAAAAAGCTATATCTCGAGAACTATTGAACGTAAATATTTCTATTAGAGCTCATAGTTTTGCAAATTTACTCTTCTTTAAATGACGTTTTCTTAGGTTTTCTTGTGTTGTTGCTACTTTTTAAGATATAGAGCTCCAAATGAAAAATTAAATTATTTTATCGCTTTGAAACAGCCGCCATTTTTTATTCCCCCTATACTTGGCAGACTCATCAATTTTGGCTAGTAATTATACATAGTTTTCATTAAAGTAATAAAAAATTTGGGTGAGATAACTGCCTTTTTTCTCCTCTTGGGCTCTTGTACTATAGGAAGGTAGTCCGAGTGGCGGTCAGTAAAGCTAACATAATAGTAAAATTGATACCTTTATTGACCACCAGGTTAATAGTTAACGTTTCGACCCACATTACTGGTTTTCTTCAGGGCTCTTGGGATTGCTGGAGGTGTACACATTAATTTCCATATTTCCTTAGTTCAATTTCATTATCGCTAATTTAAAACAAAAAACAACAGTAAAGGTGAGGTATCCAAACGGATTCCTGAGGGTTTCGCCTACGTTTCAGAGCATTTACTCCTAAGTGAATGTAAACAGTGCGGTAGTTGTGACACTGCCTAAGTAAGCGACTTAGCCGCAGTGGACAAGGGGAATGAGACATGTAAACAGTAGGGGGCACCTGCCGGCTCAGTGTAAACATTGGCCCACCGATGTCAGCACCATGCTTGGGTGACTCTGTACTGTCAGGGCTTCTCTCTTATACTATCAGAGCCAAAGTGGGAAAATAAAGGCAGTTACTTCAATCCAATTTTACAGTACTTTAATGAAAACTAAGTATAGTTACTTGTCAAAATTTATGAGTCTACCAAGTATAGGTAGGGGGGATAAAAAATGGTATCTGTTACAAAACCTTAAAAAAAAAAAAAAGCTCCATATCATTAAAACTACCTACAACACTAGAAAACCTAATATAATATAATTTAATGAAGAGTAAATTTGCCAAAATATGAGTAATTATAGAGCTATTTACGTTCAATTGTTCCCGAAATATAGTTGAGCAAAATATAAAAGCAAAATTTCATAAAAATGCAATAGAAAATCAGTAGTTAGTGAATTTATTTTGAGAAATCTATATCTCATAAACCATTCAACGCACAAATATCTATTAGCATTTAAATTAAAGCTAGTTTAATGTATTATAATGTAGTTAATAATATTTATCTTCGTAGGAGTAGTTGTTTTTGTGACATTTGACAAAATAAATTAATTTTTATTTGTTCAAACAAAATTTTATATACAAAATTCATATTCATTTACGAATATCATAAAAAATACCACCATTACGAAGATAAGTTTCATAAACTACTTTATAGTAAGTTGAATTAACTTTATTTTGTGTACTGGCAGACATATGTACGTCTCATACTTTCTGAGTTACGTTTTCATAAATTCAAAAAATCTCTCCGACCAACGAGAAATCAGCAATTTATGAAATGAGCAATCATAAAAACTAACACTCCTACAAAGATAATCATTATAAAATACAAAATGGTACACTTATTTCACTTTAATCTCAAGAGATACATTGATATTAATTAGATGAGCAGATAAGAACTAATGGCCTAATGATTAGTTTGTATCATGAATCATTAATTATTAAAAATTAATTTTGTGACATTATATATTTGATTTTTTAATGAGCCGGAGATGAAATTCTAAATTTAAACATTGATAGACATAGTTAGAACACAAAAAATTCAATTTTTTGAAGAAATTTTTCAAATTCAAGCTGTATCTTAACGAGTAATTTCGTATAATTTAAAAAGAGTACTAACCATAGTTATATGGTTTGAATGTCTGCTAATGTTTGGATGAATTTGAAGCCTAGAAACAAAAGAGTCAGTTATTTATGAAAAAGCAACGGTGGTAAATTTAAGTATTACATTTTAATTTTTTTTAACAATTGGTTATGATTAATTTATAAATTACAAAATTAAGATAAAATAAAAATATAAAAATAATAATCCTTAAGAAGAGATAAAAAGAAAAGTCAATAACAAAAACAATGACTTTTCTTGATTTAATAATATAAATAATTGCGTTCTAATGGCAAAAAACAACAAGTTAATTTGAGATAAAGATTAAGAGAAAAAAATAAAGTAAATAAAATTGAAGTAATGTCAATAATAGAATTGATAAATACATAACTTACAGTAGGATGCTCTGCAACAGCCTGGGCTTTAGTCTTCGGGATGAGGTTGGATCTCTCAAGTTGTAAGGCACTGCTCCTTTAACTACCGGTAACTGGGAGTGCAATTTTATGAAACCGTTTGATGTCGATGCCACCTATCGCTCTCTACATACATCCTTCCAGTGATGCCCCTCCAAACTCAATTTTACTAAATCAGTTTTAACGCAATCCTCCCATCTACGTTTTGATCTACCCCTCGGACGTCTACCCATCGGTTCAGTGTTTATTACTATTTTAAGGATCCGCTTGTTACTATCCCTGCAACTTTACTCACCGGAGAACCATATGCTAGCATTTTTTTTTAAAGTGACAACCTTTAAAATATGTTAAAGAGACTTTAAAAAAATTGCAATATTATTATGATACAAATAATACAATATTACAAATATTATGGAAATGGACATTTATTTACTATAATTATTTTTAATAATATTAATATTATGAGTTCATAGGCTAAATTACTTTTCCCAGTAATGTTGTGTCATTAATATTCACATATAATTTATGACCTATTTGGAACTTACTTATCTTTTGTCATAAATAAACCATAAATGTCGCTTGGACAGTTCCATCTCCTTCTTGGAAGTAGGGCTTGAGGAATTGTGTGACGTGAGGGGGGTAATATTGTCATATCGCCTGGCGTGTTACTCCACGCTCATTGTCAACTTACTGAATATATGCATTAAATATTTTATTAAAAATAATTATATAACATTTTCATGGAGTTGGAATCGATTAAAGTAATGATAATAATTTTACAAATTTTAGACAAATTTATGAATTCAAAACTTGTTAATTTTGAAACTAGTTTATGCTGAGATACAATAATTAATGAGAAGTCAATCCTAATCCCGCATATACAGGATATTTTTTTTATAATTTGGTTTCTTCCATGTATTTTACACATTTAATAATCAATAATAAACGATTTTAAATTATTTTTCAAGTATAGTCGGTAGGAGAGAGTATTTAGTGTAAAAGAGAGAAAAATGCTTTATTCATTCATGCTGGCCAAATACATCGGGTTGCTACATTACACAGCATACTTATCAATCCATGATCGAACACATATAAATTACATATTTTTACATGATATAATAAAATAGAAAGAAAACTTTTTTTCCCCACAGTTTTCTTTTACAATCAATTCCACACACTAAATACAAATATTTCAATTTATTCCTTTTTTACTTTCCCTTACTTGTCCATTTCACAATTTTTATTTCATTTGATCGACAAATTCACTCTCCCGAATTCCCCCTCTCAGATCCTCCCCAGTGACCCGCTAAACAAATTCACTATTAGCAATGTGAGATCAAACCAGAGAAATAATAGTCACAGCAGTAGATCAGTTTACAGTAAAACAAAAAAATAAATACATTTTACCAAAACAAAACTAATACATAGATTTAAAGAAAAATATAATAAAAAGTTGGTTAAAAGAAATACTTGACAGGATAAATAAGTTTAAAAAAATAAATAAAAATAATAAAATAATTTAATGAATAAATAAGTTAACAAACAAATCGACAGGTCCACATATTAAAATAAATAAATAAAACAAAGAATAATCTCCGAGCTAATTCCCATGCAGGTGATGGTGTATGATCCCCAGGGAGTTCAAAATAATATTTTCCGCCAAGATCGCAATATCCCCAATGCTAACACTTAGGCCTTCTAAGAAGCTCCTTGTTCTATCTGGTATTGTTCCACGAGATCCAAACCAGAGGCCTCTCACGGTGAACTCTCTCTCCGAAGGTCTTGCGGAATGTATTTTTTCTGAAAATGTAACGATTGATTGTATACAGAATTATATGCTTACAAATTATTTAGCATTTTTATTGCTATATTAAAGTTTAAACTGTATCAACTAAGAAATAAATCTAATAAATGTAATTTGACTTATTGTACATTGATATAAAACATACTTGTCTAGTTGTCTTTGAAAAATGTACATCGAACCGTAGCTGTGAGGATTATATTAAAATTGATCATTTATGTTTGGATGGGCGTCACTGGACAGACGTTTTTAGACAGCAATTGTTGGTAAAGTTATCGAACATCCGGGTACGTATAAAGAATTTTTTTAAGCAACTTCGATTTTTTTGTATCAGACATTTATTTTTTCTGATTAAATAACAAAATTCTATTAATTAGTTATGTATTCACCATTATTATTCATAACCTTCTCCCATCTTGCTGGCAGTTTATCGATTCCTACCTGTAACTACTTAATATAAAATGTAGTTTGGACTGGAAGAAGTTTTCCCCAGCCTGCCTGACTTTTTTTCATTTAAAAACCCTTCATTTCAGAGGTTAAAAAAACAAAACAGCGTGTATCATACAAAACAGTTGACAAAAGACTAAATAAAGTCTCGGCTACATGGTGAAAACAAAAACTTGTAATGGAAACTCATAGGGGGTAGATGCGAACATAGATTCTACTTAGCTGCTTCGGAAGTTACTCGACCTATTACCATTAGAAATTTTCGAAATTTTATTATTATAATTTAGAAAATACTCAATTTATCAATAATGTATCATATTTTTATTGACTTTTGAAAAAAAATTCGGAATATCTTCCTCATTATGTATTATTATTATTATTAAGAGTGACGAAGACAGGAGAGCGCCTTGGACTTGAAACGATACTAAAGCCGCAAAGCAGCCCCCCACCATTATGAACAACATGGACCATTGACTTCTTCCGTAATTATTCTCTATCTATTTATCATGCCCCCCTTCTGGAGATGGGGAGGAGTATCCTGGGCCTGGAAGGATGTTGAGGAAGTAGAGGCTATGCTCTCTGCGCTTTATGCGAATCCTTTGTAAAGTATCCTTTTCATATTCATCGGCAGAAGATTCTCCTGTTATTGCAGAACAAAAGCTGATTACGGAACTGGTTGAGGATTTTTAAAAAATCACATAAAGTTTAAAAGAAAAATGTTGAATATGATTATTGTTTGAACCACAATAAATGAATAACAAAAAAAAAATTGATTTGTGCAAATGAAGAAAAATAATTTACAATTCTCTTCATACACGACAGTGTAATGAAGCCTTTGGAAGCGTTGAATAGAAATTTTTACCAATATTAAATTTTTTAAATTAAAGTCTCCATAAAATATTCTATGAGGTGTATATTTTTTAATTTAGTATAATGACCTTATATTCTCTGACTAAGAGCAGAAAATACTCGTTTCCGTACTAATATATAAGTATCCGTAATAATAAGAGTCTGGTGGAAAAAAAGAAAATTATTTAACACCAATTTTTTATTACTTTAATGAAAACTATGTATGTTTACTAGCCAAAATTGATGATTCTGCCGAGTATAGTTCCGAGTAATTGACACACATCTTAAAAATTACTATCCCTACTTTATGGCACAATAAACTAGCTTTACTTTAGGCTTATTAATAGACATCAATACGTCAAATGGATGGGACACCCAAAATATATAAATTACCCACATACTCACCAATATTTACAGCTGAACTTCAGGTGATTTCAACAGCACACCATTTATCCATAGAAATCGAATTCTAAAACACACTCATTTGTACAGATTCAATGTATGCACTCTAAAGTCTATCAAACTTCAGTCAAAGCGGACCTACGATAGACAAAATTCACAATTATATAGATGTACTAAAACATCATAAGAAAGTGTATCCTTTCTCTGGACTCCAGGACACTCAGGAATACCTGGAAATGAGGCCGCGGCTACAGAGGCTGCTACAATGAACGTTCCACCACTCCAAATTTACGAGCCGAAAGACATAAAGGCATTTTTAAGGAACAGAATCTGAAAAAGTTGGGATTCAATGTGAGGTACCACTCACCAATAAGCTAAGAAATGTTTTAAAAAAATACAAAAGTGCCGTAAAGGGAAACAGAAGAGAAGAAGTGGTTGTTGCAAGAGTGAGAATAGGACATTCCAAATTAACACACCTCCACTTAATCACAAAAGAGGACCAACCTAAATGCCAAACCTGTCAGTTCCCATTATCGATAAACCATATAATTGAAGAATGCTCATCGTTTCGTCAAGCCTTCGAAAATCATAAAATTCCTCGTAAAAGAGAATTGGTCCTTAAAGACTCAGCAGAATCCATAGACAAAATAAAAAAATTTCTGAAAGAAACTCAACATTATACTAAAATATAATTAACCAATATCGACCAGTGTAAAAAGGAAATAGTCTACATTCAACTATCAAATGTCAAAGACAAGAAGATAAGTAAAGTAAAAAGGGTGTAATAACCTAGATGTTGATCGCCCTGAATAAAAATCTAATCTTCCTACAATCTACTACATATGGTCAACTATCTTCTTCCTATAATACTTTTTAGCATGAAGTTTAATGTAAATTGAAACAACAGAAAATTTTGAAATATTTTTGGAAAAATAAATGACAGCCAAGAATTTGCACGCTTAGATTTTTCCAGTAATTTAGAATGTCAAAAAGATATCAACAACGAACAAAAGATTCAAAACCCGTCTTCTGCATTCAACTGTCAAATACTAGAAGATTAATAAAGCAAAGGTATAATAGCCAAAATGTTCATCG
Organism: Halyomorpha halys; assembly: GCF_000696795.3. Classification (NCBI taxonomy): domain Eukaryota; kingdom Metazoa; phylum Arthropoda; class Insecta; order Hemiptera; family Pentatomidae; genus Halyomorpha; species Halyomorpha halys. The sequence goes on along the minus strand of NW_027114384.1, from coordinate 144,168 downwards.
CCCTGAATAAAAATCTTATCTACGTCAAATGGTTCCTGAGATATGGATTTACCAAAATAAATTCACTAACTTCTAATTTTTGATTGAATTTTTTATGAAATGTAGCTTTTTAAAAAAAAACTAAATCTCGAAAAATATCGAACGTAAATAGCTCTCTTAAGACCCATATTGTAGCAAATTTACTCTACTTTTAATTATGTTCTATTAGTTTTCAAGTATGGTTGGTAGTTTTAATAATATGGATCTCCGAATGACAAATTAATTTTTACGTTTTGCAACAGTTGTCATTTTTTATTCCCCTAACTATATTTGATAGACTCACCAACTTCGACTAGTAATTATACATAGTTTTCATTAAATTAATCAAAAATTGGGGTGATATAACCGTTTTTCTCCTCTTCGGCTCTTACTATACAGGTTACCCACCTAGCCTAATCAGAGTGGTGAAGTCTTACTTTATCTCCTAGGTCCTTCACGAAATAAAACTTAATCTCCCCCGGCCGGATTAGAACCTGCGTCGCTGTTTTAATTAACACGATAATACGAACTTGGTGCAACTGTTATATGTACAATTGGTCACGGAAATATTTTTGTGTGAACGGTGATGAGTTGTTTATAAAAAAGAAAACACTAGCCAATAAAAATTTCAACAGCAAGAAAGCAACGTTGAAAAAGAGGAGAGATGCCTTACATTTGTTTACTATTATCTTAGCGTTAAGGAATATAATTCCCTTATCTTAACTACCACTTTAATTGCTAATGCCAAAGATTAACGCCTACCAACATCTTCCTTAAGAAATTCAATTCCATTTTAATGTTTAAAACACAAACATTGGAGCTAATTGTGTCTTGTTATTTACTCTATAATATAGATATATATTCCATTTTTTTTTTAAATTTTCGATATCTTGTTAAAATTCACGGTGAGCTAAATATTCGAAACAGAAATGAATTTCATGGATTTACAATCAATAATCCCTATTTTATTTAATAACACTTCTACGAGATTTATTTTGTCTTATTATAACGTTTCGCGCAATTTCTCCCATTATCCAACGTTGATTTTATTTATAAAGTATCAGGCCCTATAAACTATAAAGTGTAACACAATGCTATATTATTTTTCATTTATTTAACTTTTACAGGATTGCATTATTTTCCCTTATATATATATTTCATACATAATTAGTTATGAGAACAGAATAATAATAATATTTATAAATATAATTATATCAATTACAAGATAATAATAATTGTTAACAATAATCATGCGATATTTTGGAGAAATCGGATACAGACACACCATTTATATGTTCTAATATAACTCGACCATAGTTTAAAATTAGTTTCATGTCTGCGCTTTTGTTTACAAAATTGTAAAATTTAATATTTCTAAAAACAAATTTATAGATTTTATAACTCTATAAAAAATCCATAAATATATTTTTTTAATTATTTGCCTGTAGCAGATAATTATTATCTGTTTTACTATAGTCGAGAGTCATCCCTGTGGGCTTGGAAGCCCTTCGGGGTCCACCCAGCCTCATCTTTCTGAAAAGATCAGAAGCAGGAAACTGTACATCGATTCCGTTCTATTACAGCACTTACTAGACAAACGGTTTAAACTTCCAATTAATTACAAAAGAATGATCTACCTGACTATAATAAGGCCTATCTAGAAATACGGAGTTGAGCTTTGGGGCACCACTAAACCTTCGAATTCCTCTCGTATTCAATCCTTACAATCCAAAATCTTTCGTAAAATCCTCAATGCTCCTTATTTTGTCACAAATAAAATCATCAATAAAGACCTTAATGTTCCCTATGTAACCGATCTAGCCCGAACCAGATATCACTCCTTCCATTATAAACTCCCTAAACACTCAAACCCCCTAGTTTCTAACCTTGTATCCTCTTCCATTCCTGTCAATCCTTCGAGGCGTCTGAAAAGAAAATGGCCACGAGATCTGATGTAGAACGTTGTTAGAGTCCTAACAATGGGTAGTTTCTCTTCAAGCCTATATCATGTCATTATGATCTTATATCAAATTTACAGAATGTATTATTATGTAAAGTTGTGAATGTAAATAAAATATTTAAATAGAAAAAAAAGTCATAATATAAAGTATGAAATAATTTGATATCTCAGATACTCAAGTAGAAAATCAATATTTTTATGTGTTTCAGATTTTTTCTATATTTTAATACATATTATTAATATTGATTGACGGATTTTTTCTATATTTTAATACATATTATTAACATCATATCACTCTAATCCTTTGAACCCAATACTTTATTGTATAAATGTCTCTATATATCGGTTCCAAAAAAGAAAAAAAATATGAAATGTATAAAAAAATCACTTT
>NW_027114384.1:137507-141728 GCF_000696795.3 Halyomorpha halys | reverse complement strand
TCAAAGGTTATAGTTTAAAACGTTACAATTTTATATAAAATATTTTTCATTTTTTTTCTCGTACCTTCAAAGTTATAGACAGGCTTTGATTAACTTCGTCCCTCCATCATATCACTCTAATCCTTTGAACCCAATACTCTATTGTAGAAATGTCTCTATATATCGGTTCCCAAAAAAAAAAAAATATGAAATGTATAAAAAAATCACTTTTATAACGAACATCAAAGTAGAAGATAGACCCTCTCTGGAAAATGATTACATACCCTTTGCCTCCGAATCCTTTACCTCCAGAAAAATTTGATTTAAGTTACCTTTCAAAGGTCCAAGGAATGTTTTTATTGTACTTGATTTAATGAAAGTTTATCAATTACATTATAAGGAATGTATTGTGATGTAGTTGAAACAATAAATATTCTACAATGTTTATTGAGTGCTCTTCTTTCCATTAATAAAAAATGTGTCCATTTTAGATCATTTGAAGACACTTAGGAGTTTCTATTTGAATTTTTGTGAAAATATTGGTGTACATCTTAATACTCTCGTTTTATGTTTTTAAAATATTAATTTGGCTTGAGTTTTTAAAATATTAATTTGGCTTGAGTTTTTTAAATATTTACTAAATGAAATTTATAATATCTACACCACTTTCAGGGACTACAAACCTTGGAAATCATGCATTTTCAAAATATTAAATTTGGGCTTTCAATTAAATCAAATGAATTTTTGTATTTAATTCTTTTATGATTTAATAATCCTTTTATTTTTGATAGAATTATTTTTATTATTAATTTTCAATTAAAAAAACTAAAACAAAAACCTTATAAACCAAGGTCATACAATCTATGTTTATTAATATAAAATTACATGATAATATTCTCTGAAATTCTATTTGTCAATATTTTGTTTATTTGTAAATTTTAACTGAACTATTGAGCTTGAACCTTTTCTAAATGGTCAGAAATTAAAGTAAATTAAATATACTTTAAATTCTTACTGCATGATTGTTCGCATATTTTTAGCAATATTTCGCTAAATTAAACGCAACTACGAGCTGTAACTTGGAAATAGGCTTAGGAAGCTCATTTTGGTAAAACATTGTAGAAACATATATCAAATATTATAAATAGAAAGATATGTTATTTTACTTTAAGTTCAATTATATTTAATTTTTTTATTTATTATTATTATTGAATTCCAAGGACCTGGGTTAGAATCCGGCTGGGCAGATAATTATTACCGGTATACTGTAGCCATAGAGTCAGCTCTGTGGGTTCAGGGGCCTTTCGGGGTCCACCCTGCCATATAAAGTGGGTAAAAATCTGGAGGTCGAACGTAGTCCTGACCAAATCACCTTCTTTCACAACCTTTGGTCTAGTAACCCTTCGTGGGGAGTAGTGGTACAGATTTAATTATTTTTTATTATTACTATTATTCTTTTCTATTTTTTATTTTATTATCATTTAAATTATATATTTGTAAACATAGTGTGAATGTACTCTCTGATGCATATTACCATTGTCTGTAAATATATGACAGAATGTAATATTACACAATAAATTAAAATAAAATAAAAAATTTGTATCGACTTTTAAATCAAAACTATATCCTTTCAGCTTCATAATTTATTTATTCAATTGAGCTTTATTAGAGGGTATCGAATCTATTTTAAAAGTATGTTAATAGAGATTTTGGTTTAGAAATTCAAATTCGGTATGTAGAATCGTTTTTGTGCTGTTTGGTCTGAACAGAACAACTCTACAACTATAAATGTAGGAATTTGCACATCTCTTACTTGAGTTAAATATTTGAAAAAAATTGTATATAAATTGATTGGGTGTGGGAGAAATGTGTATTCGGTATGCTAAATTAATTTTAAAAATACCAATAACAATTGTTTTTATTTTAAAGAATAAATATTTGTTTAAAAAATGGTAGCATTTCGAATAAAAAGGATATATTCCCTCATTATACAACAAGCATGTAGTTTGCTTTCAACTTCATAATTTATTTATTTTATTTTTTTATGCATTAGTATTAGAAACTACCTCAACTTTTGGTAATAAATAATAGTGATTAATGAACATATTCATGTTAAAATAATAAAATCTTTATTTGAATACAAACAGAGAAACAAATCAAAAGAAAACATCAAAGTAATTACCTAGAGAAATAAGGAAAAACAATTTAAACTTACAAAAACTTCTCAACCACCCAAATTTACTGGTTTCTTACCTGGCTTCTCCTTCATTACCTAATAATCCTTCTAGGCGTCTGAAAAGAAGATGGCCTCGAGATCTTCTCCTCTAGAAATGTTATTGGAGTTTTATCAATGAGTAGATTCTCCACATGTTTTTATCATGTCACTATGTCACCTACAGCAAATTTACTTGTATATATTTTTATACAGTTGTAAATAACAATAAATAAATTATTAAAAAAAAATTACAATATAATATTAGAATAAAATAAATGCAGTAATCATATTTACTATTATGTACAATACTTACACTCTGGAGCTGAGGAACACGAATCTACTCTATGGTCAACGCATGAGAATAGAGCCACACACACTACTAGAAAAAAATAGTATTCTTTTTATTGGTTATTTGTAAAGAATCAGAACTTTACTCTAAAAAAATAAAGACAAGTAATCTATTTAAAATGAAAATAAATATTATTCCCATTACCTTCATAAGATTGTATTGGAATAGTTATAAGGAGACTGATAGGAAATATAAATTAATCAGAGTACTGCCGACTTTAGTCTCAGGACTTAATTAAACTTAAGTAGACTTGATAAATAAATTAATGCTTTACTGAGCGAACTTTATTAATTAGCTTGCTAATCAACAGGAGGATCTTAGTGAATTATATCAGGACTATCTCACTTATTAATTTTCTGCTTTGCTAAGTCCATTTACATAATTAGGACACGCTCTCAGACCGTAAACAATCTGTTAATGCGATCATCGTTAGTGTGTATTACTATCGTTAGGGGGGGAACAAGGGGGGGTATTAATGCATTACTAGCGAATTACTTAATAGCTGTCATAAAAATAGTTGATTGAGCTTCATTAGAGGGTATCGAATCTCTTTAAGTGCCCGTAATAAATAATTTAAAAATGTGTTAATAGAAATTTGGGTTTAGAAATTGAAATTCGGTATGTAGAATCGTTTTTGTTCTGTTTGGTCTGAACAGAACAACTCTACAACTATAAATGTAGGAATGAATATCGGTCAAAACTACGTTTTGTCCAAATTTTGTGTATCCTGTTTTGCACATCTCTTACTTGAGTTAAATATTTGAAAAAAATTGTATATAAATTGATTGGGTGAGGAAGAAATGTGTATTCGGTATGCTAAATTAATTTAAAAAATACCAATAACAATTGTTTTTATTTTATAGAATAAATATTAGTTTAAAAAATAGTAGCATTTCGAATAAAAAGGATTTATTCCCTCATTATACAACAAAATACAATAATTGAACATTAATGGCTAACTTCACAAAATGCTGGTAATTGTTAGAAGAGCGGCAAGAAAATCCAGGGCCCTGTTTCATAATGAAAGCTAATAGTATTAGTTCATAGTACAAGTGTGGTAATAATACTAATTTTTTTTCATTATAGGGATGACAATTAGTGATATTACTGGAATTAAAAAATACTAAAGTACAAGCTACTATTGCACAAGTCTGTGTAATTGAATTAAGATAAATCTACAAGACAAATAGTATTAGTTTGTACTTTATTATGAAACAGGGCCCAGATAGTATATACGAAATCCAGTAATAATACGAGAGCTAGTGGAGGTGGAAAAGAACTTACTTTTACCATAGGAAAAAGAAATTGGTTTGGACATAATAAACGAATGTCTGTGAAAAAAAACTGGGCAATGGAAAGTGGAAGGAAGTAGGAAAAAGAGAAGATTTATATTGAAATTAAAATACTGCAAGAAGATATACATACATACGTACCACAGAAAACGTAAACATATATGAGGTGTAGATAGTTGACCGTAGATTAATGATTGGAGAAGTTTGTCGGGGGGTGCGGTCAGCAAAGAACAACATAAATAAACAAAACCATATTTATTTATTTTATGCCGACGTTTCGACCTGAATTTCAGGTCTTCATCAGGGCTATAGAACAAAAGAGATAACAACAACATTTAGAGAAACATACAATTGAACAGGAATAGTATACAAACAAATTTAGAATT
>NW_027114384.1:135908-136982 GCF_000696795.3 Halyomorpha halys | reverse complement strand
TATACATGTAAAAATATATATGTCAAAGGCTGAAGAACAAAAAAGATATATTTTGCATTTCAAACAGTCATAAAACTATTTAATATGAGGCAACATTTCGGCCCACGTTGCAAGGCTTCATCAGTGCTGTCAGATGACAAGCGATCGCTGAAATGAAATGAAATTATAATTGCAATTGTTTTAGTATAAATATTCTTTAAAAAACGTTAATAATTAGAAGATAATTGAAAGTTACGAAATATAATTTGAATCATTTACTAAAATAAAATATTAATTTTGGAAGAAGATAGGTGACCATAAGAAGTAGATTGTCGGAAGATAGTCCGGATGGCGGTCAATAAAGCTATTAAAATAGTAAAAGAAAAAACTATTTAATTTTAACCAACGTTTCGCCCCACTTTGCAAGGCTTCTTCAGTCACTAAATGAAAAAAAAAAAACAAGATAGAAAATTTTAGAATTAACAAAACATTAAAATAAAAGCATTTCAAAACAATTTTTATGTTTATTATATAAAAGAATTAACCAGGTGTGATTAAAGTTCTAAACACATATCTAAACTAATGAATAGTAGGATTCCACTCATTAAAATTAGTTATAAATATGTTAAAGAGGTTGGTGTAAAAGGAAGAACAGAAAGGTAAAGCAGATGCAGTATAGGTGAGGTATAGTAATATGTCTATTCCTATATACTTCACCTATTTTTAACCATCCAAACCTACTAGTTTATAACCTTGCTTTTCTTCTATTCCTGACAAGCCTCCGAGGCGCCTGAAAAGAAGATGGCCTCGAGACCTTCTAGTGTAGAAATATAATTGGAGTGCTACCAATGGGTAGTTTTTCTACATGACTACACTTCATTTTTATATTACATCAAAATTACTTAGTTTGTTTTTACGTAAATACATTTGTAAATTGGAATAAATATTTTTTTTTTAAATTTTAATTATTTATTTAATGTAATTTACAACTGTAAAAAATAATACAATAAGTAAATATGTTGTATGTTTCATATACACTTGAAAATCTTGGGAAGGAACCACCCATTGGTGGTACTTCAAACCTTAATTTAAATT
>NW_027114384.1:132903-135858 GCF_000696795.3 Halyomorpha halys | reverse complement strand
AATACAATAAGTAAATATGTTGTATGTTTCATATACACTTGAAAATCTTGGGAAGGAACCACCCATTGGTGGTACTTCAAACCTTAATTTAAATTAAAAGGTCCCGTGGACATCTTCTTTTCAGACGCCTCGGAGGATTATCAGGGATTGTTAAGTATAAGAGATTAAGAATTAATGGCTTAGGATAGTTAAGGAGCTTGGAATGAAAAGACGCATTTCTGTTTTGGGTCAAATCTGCAACAAATGGGATGTTAAGGTCTTGTGAATGAATTTATTTGTGATGTAATAAGGAGCATCAAGGATTTTAAATAAATTAAAAAAAAAAAACTTAAAAAAAAAAACTTCACCTATCTGTTCTTCCTTTTACGCCTACCTCGTCACCATATTTATTACTAATTTTAATGAGTAGTTAGCCTAGATATGTATTTAGAACTTTTACCACAAATTTTTGTATCTTGTTTTTTTTTTCATTTAGCCCTGATGAAGCCCTGCACAGTGGAGCGAAACGTTGGGTTACAACAAATGGTTTCTTTTACTATTTTAATACTCTTATTGACCGCCACCCGGATTATCTTCCTACAAAATATAATAATGAAAGAAATATGGTCCGGGTGCGGTTCCAAAATATAATAATATTCGAAGTTCTCGAATAAAAAGGATAAAATAAAATATTTTTTAAAAGGTAATATTTACAAAACAAATAACTGATAAAAAAAAAATAGATATTCATCCTTATTTCAATCAATACAGCCTGCACAGTAGAGCGAAATCTTTGTTAACAATAAATAGTTGTTTTTTTTACTACTTTGGTACCTTTATTGACCGTCTCCCGAACTAGATTCATCCAATTTGTGTTTTAAATTAATAAATTATTGCTTATTGCCAACTAAATTAATTATATATCTTTTAAAATCCATCTTCTATGAGTGTTACATTGCCTCTCGTTTGTATAGTTTTCTATTGCAAATAGAATTGATACCTTTGCCTGAGTAACAAATTTATAAACATATCACCATATATAATATTTTAATTGAAATTTTTTAATAACTATTATAATTAAATTTCGTCATTCGTTAAATTTTTTCTGTCTACTTTTCGGAATCTTGTCTCAGGATTACATTATTGTCAATTTTAATATTTTTTTTTATGTCTGAAACAATAATTTTTTATATACACATTATTATTATTCATATTTAAAGAAAGTATGTTTTACAATAATGGCAATATTGAAATAAATTTCCTTAAAATATCTGTCTGCTATGACATTTTCCTGAATTTTTATTTTTTCATAATCAAATATGTGATTTATGGAGATATTTTTCTGAGCCAGTAATGTCATTTTATGTTTTAGTTAAAGTTATTTTCATGTCAATTTATCCTGTTATTTTGTTCCTATGAAAATTTTTAAATAAAACATTAAAATTATAAGTAATACTGAAAATGTGGGAAGGACCTCGGAAAATCGAGGAAAAATTAATATAAAACAGAAACAATAAAAATAAAGACAAATTGAACTAGTTTGTTTGTTTGTTTGTTTGGTTGTATAATAATTGAACTAGTATTAATGTAAGATTTGTTTTAATATGTATATATATAAATTTACTAAAACAGTATTACATCAATCCTCCCATCTATGTTTTGGTCTATCCTTCGGACGTTTATTGTTTTAGGGATCTATTCCTTACTATAATATTTTACGCTGTTCTTTCCTTAGTATACGACAAAGTAAATAACAGTCGGAAGGAATAGAGTTTTGTAAATTCTAACTTTTGAGTCTTTGGAAAGATTACACGAGCAATTTCGAAATTTAAAAATTAATAGCATTCCCAGCATTTATTTTCTCATCAATTTCTTTTTTTTCTAGTTACCATAGAACATAAATACTTTAACTTATCTACCTGTTAAAATGTTTTCCCCTCTATATCTATATCTCCGAAATTGTTCCCGCTTCTACTGCTAATCATATATTTTGTTTTATCTGTTTTAATTTCGATGTCGTTTTTCGTGTCTTGGTACAACATAGTTGGCAAAATAGTATAATTAATGTGAGATCTTATCGCGAGACAGAAAGTGGTTCAGAACTAGTAATCCTGAAATTTAACAAAAAATTAATACATAAAAAAAAGAAATGAAAACGGCTTCCATCCCGAAAATTTAAATCTTGAGAAATTAAAAATTCCTTAAATTCCTAATAAATTTTTGCTCAAAATCAAAAATATATTTAAAGGCTTAGAACCTTTAGATGAGGAAAGCTAAAATATTGAGAAGTAAATATCAGAGATAATATTAAAGTGGTCGGTAAAAGGGAAAGTAAGAAGGACAAATCTTGGTTCGATGAAGCCTGTCTTATAAAATTAATTATTATTATTAACTGATTCTGGAATCAACTTATAATGTTTGGTTTGATTACTTGACGTTAATATTTAATAATTGATCAGCAGGACTAATGAATGCCAGATGACCCATTATCCGAAGAATTAGATAATATGACACAGAGATACGAGATGTATCAGTAGAGAATGCGAAGGTAATATGTTGATACATTAATCAACAGCCGAGATATCCCAACTGGACCGCAGAGAACTCAGACCTTACCCATGGGTTACTCTTCAATATATCTTGCGCCATTTGTTCCTCATGTTTTATCAGCTTCTTTTTATCTTCTTCTGCCTTCCGCCTTAAGAATATATGGCTCGTGTCCTTATCTACACTAAGGGAAAACACCAGGACATTGTCCAGAAACTGTTTGGAATAAACAATGAGCTTTTCTGAACGCTGAGGCCATCTTTCAACGTAATTGTTTTTATTACTTTATTACGTGTTTACAAATTTTATTCCATATAATCTATTATCTTGTTTTGTTATAGATAATATTGTTTGATAATATATGAATGGGTCTTTCAGTTGAATGAATGACTAACTCCAACACTTTTCAGAAAAATATTTATATATATA
>NW_027114384.1:128614-130503 GCF_000696795.3 Halyomorpha halys | reverse complement strand
ACCTGAGGGTCGAAACGTTGGAAGGTTTTGAAAAGAATAAAGTTGAGAAAAAAGGATCAAATTTGTTTTTAAATAAATAAGATAAGTTAATTGTAATTAATTGATAACTTATTTGACATAGCCCAGTATTATCTTAGAATTAACGGCGTATGGCTAACTGATCTTCCAAAATAGGTATGTAGTAAAAGTGATTTTTTTTGTATGGACTAAACCGAATTTTTTATAATATTTACATTTTTTAGCCTATTGCGTTTCAGTTTTATTAGTTATATTGAAATAGATCTTTCGCTAGCAGAGGCAGAACTCCATGGCTGATAGTGGTAGGACGAGATCCTTGTGTTGATTGATTAGGAACGTATTGTGTTGTCTCTTCGAGGAAGGTCACAACGGTTCAGTTCCAATTCCACTCTTCATCCTTGTTCTTTAGTAACAACAAAATAATGCAATTAGCTAAGTCTTTTATTATAAAATTTTTAAATAATTTTGTATTTTTTCTAAACTCATTGAGTTCTTATAACGCAGCTTGTATGAAGTGTACCTTCAACTCCTGGTGCTATCTAAACTAGTTGGGTTGACGAGTGGACTGCATTTAATTTATTTAAGTAATTAAAGGTGAAAGAAAAATAAGTTTATTAAACGAGTTACTTGAGTATTACTTGAGGCTAGGCATTTTTCTTCAGCAGTGACTGCCCGTTACTAGATATTTGTAATAGCTTCCACTGTCCTTCTTCGTAGAGAATTAAGGCAATGGACCGGGGTTGCATATATTATGGTATATATCAGCCAGTCCTGGACGTGAATACGAAATTTATTGTTTAAAATTGATCTGTAAATTTTTAAATTAGTTGACTTCCACCAAGTGAGCCTGAACGACTGATTTCATTAAATCCAACAGCGTAGTTTTAGTATATGAGTCGGTATAAAGTATATAGATATATATTTAATTTATTATTTAATCTATTATAGATCAATGCTAATTTTAATTAAGGCGTTAATTAATTACAGCCGTGTAGAGAAACTACCCATTGGCATCACTCTAATGACGTTTTACATTAGCAGGTCTCGTGGCCATCTTCTTTTCAGACGCCTCGGAGGATTGTCAGGAATGGAAGAGGATGCAAGGTTAGAAACTAGGGGGTTTGAGTGGTAGAGAGTTTGTAATGGAAGGAGTGATATCTGGTTCGGGCTAGACAGGGAACATTAAGGTCTTTATGTATAGTTTTATTTGTGACAAAGTAAGGAGCATTGAGGATTTTACGAAGGATTTTGGATCGTAAAGATTGGATACGAGAGGAATTCGAAGGTTTAGTGGAGCCCCAAAGGTCAACTCCATATGTCCAGATTGGCCTTATTACAGTCATGTAGATCAGTCTTTTGTAATGTGTTGGAAGATTAGACCGTTTGGCTAGTAAGTGCTGTAATAGTCGAAATCGACGTGCAGTTTCCTGTCTTTTCAGTCAGGTGTGAGGATTCAAGGTTAATCGTTTGTCCAAATGTAGTCCAAGGTAGCGGATCTGTTCGACAGGGGTAAGAGTAACATCATTAAATAAAACTGTAGGAGGGCAGTCGGTAGGTTTACGACGAAGGGTATTACGATACCATTCCTCGAAGTCTGTGATATGGGATTGGAGAGTTTGGGATACAATTAATGGGTTATTATTAACTGCGAGCACATATGTGGTATCGCCAAACGTAGTGAGGATAGTGTTAGGATTGGTTGGAATATCAAGCTAATTATATTAAATTCAAATTACCACATATGTTAGCAAAACAAAACAAATTTGAAGTCCAATGGTTTCTGAAATAAACTTTTTCATAAATCAAACTTATTGTCCGAACAACTATAAATCAATTTATATTAGCAAATATCATGAAAACTACTATTCCTA